>NW_024745790.1:0-6631 GCF_018991925.1 Homarus americanus
AAAGATTGATGTTTCAAATGTAATGAACAAAAATTTATGTACAGTATCTATAAATAAACTTTAAAAAATGAATACTTTGTTTTACATCGTCCTGTGTATACCATACCATGCATTTGGCTAGCTATGATGACGCAAGAGATCTGCCCTGGCGACTGTACCGACACTCACAGCTGGTGGTGCGTTGGTGCGTCGTTTCCATTGTTTACAGGTAGTTACTGGTAAATATTTTTCAACCTAACGAAACTATTACCCTTTTAGAGGTCGACCCCCAATTTTTTGCAAAATAATTTGGTCTTAAAAATTCGAACTACACACAGGTATATACGGTAAATAAGGACATGGGGGGGCCAGGGTTTTTTTAGGGGAGGGGCAGCAATAGTACACGGATTTTTAACATTCACGGGTATCTCTGTTACGTAACCCCCGCGTATGTTAAGGGCCGACTGTATTTAACATATTGATAATATATGCAGTACAGGGAACTAGTTTGTTGTGCACCCATCAGATGCATGAGTCGGTCACAAGGCGTCAGTTGAGACTTTGAAAACAGTGGAGAGAGCAACTATAATGTTGGTGTCTTGAATATTTTTGCATTTTTCATTGAAATTATTGGTAATTTTGAACTTTAGTTAACATATTGATAATATATAGCGCAGTGCAGTGTTGATTTAAAGAAAATAATCTTGAATTACACCTAGTGAGCTTAAAATTTTATTGGTGAAATGACTGCATCAAGCATTGGTATGCTGAAAGGTGATTTCTCCTCCGTCCCCACTTCCTTCTCTTCTGCCTTCTCCTCCACCCCACTTCTATTTCCCATCATCATCATCAACCAGGAACCTTCTACACACACACCTCAAAGTAAGTGTACAGTACTTTACTGCATTTTTTCTTTTACTTTGTATGTACATTTCGGTAAGCTGGAACCAATTACCCAATATCCCATTGAAACAATTTATTCGGTTAACAAAATTTTCGGTTAACGAACGACCTTCTGGAACGAATTGTGTTCGTTAATCGAAGGACCACTGTATATCACAAAAACTGTTTTTTAGAAGAAAAAAAAAACGGCTTTTTGTTCAATCCAGAAAGCGACATCTAGTTTTCATTACCCGAGCAGGAGGTGGAGAGGGAGGTGACATTGCGTATAAGGCTCCGTTATCTTAAGTCCAGATTATAATTATATATATTTTTTTTTTCAATATTAGGAACATTTACCGGAAGGTAAAATGTTAATTTACATATCCCAATTAGGATACTCACTTTACTCTGATGAGGAAGAAGGTCCTGGTTGTGGAGAGTAACTAGGTGGGGGAGGGGACCCCAGTACCACCACAAGTGAAGCATCTTTCAGAGATAGATGAAGATAGCTGTTTTGAAAGGTTTTGAAGATTTCCAAAAGCCCACTTCTTTGATCTGACTGAGGCTCATATGCTGCAGAAAGGCCACAGACCCTGCATATTTCCTGGTGTCATGTGCCAAAATTTTCTTGCCACGGTCTGCTTGACTCACTAACTGAGATAAATATTTTGTCATTTGACTAGGAGACAATTTCTTACCATCCTGTGATGAGAATACATAGGGGCTTCAATTAGGGAATCTGGTTAACCATTCTCTAATATTCTTAACTGGGCATAATATATGAGGAACCCTTGTCTCATCCATCAGCCGTTTTATCCTGATAGGTCGAGCTCAAAATCCTCCGTTTCATTTTTTCTTAGAATCTCCGTATGAAAGAGGGTGACATCTTCCTCAGAAAATACCAATAATGATGGATTATTGGAAATTGAAATCAGCTCACTGATTCTCATACCTGTTGCTATTTCTAGAAGGAAGGCTGCCTTCTGGAGCAATCAATCCCAGTTAAGATTTATATTGTAATTAGGCCCCATAAGAAATTTAATAACATTTACCTAGAAACCAAGGTGGAATTCTCTTAGGCCAAGGGGGTCTCCGAATGAAAAAGGACGATCAGAGAATATAATAAAGTCTTGGGTTCAAAGTAATATTAAAACCCCACGCCAGAAGGTCAACCAATGCTGATTTATAAGATGCAATTGTAGATCCTTCAAGGCCTTTAACTCTGAACAGAAAATCTTAAAATTCTAACACGACTGTTTCCAACAATGTGATTGGAGTCGTTAACATGATAAATTATTGAAAAAGTTTCCATATTGCATAGAAGTTTGGGGTCTACGACCTGCTATCATTTGGTTAACTATATTTGAATTACCAAACAATCTATTTAAACATGTTTTAAGAAACTCCAAGTGTGAAGTGCCCATGATATATCAAACCGAGGGTGCAGTACCTGGCCTAGACACCCTCGTTGCAATTGTAGTGGATGTGGGCACCAGTCCAACAGATCCAGACACCACGGATGTAGGATCCAATATGGTACAATTAAGAGGACCTTTCCCAGGAAGGATCTGAGTTTGTGAACCACTTTGGGCAACATTTTCACAGGTGGGAACAGATAGATTGAATTCCAACGGTTCAAATCTATGAGTAGAGCATTTCCTAAAAGATTCGATCGCTCCAGCGATGCATAAGTTGGCATCTTGTGATTGTTTTGTGAGGCAAAGAGAACTATTTATGGGGTCCCAAACCTCCTCACTAGACTCTTGAACTTCGATATCTTTAGGGACCAATCTGTTTCTGTTGATACTGGCCGAGACGGGACAACACATCTGCCCAATTGTTTTGTACTTCCAGTATGTGAGTTGCTTTGAGGTAAAGTGTTTGTGTTACACAAACTTTTTAATTTTATTTATTTCTTTTTTTTTTACAGTGTGAGAAGGGGCCAAGATATGGTTGAGCCTTGATGATTGAGACAAAACACTGCCACTCTGTTGTCCATGGCAAACAGAATCGTCATGTTTTTGAACTTTGGGTTTACCAACAAAAAGAATAGGACTACTGCTAATTCTTTTATGTTTATGTGTTTGTCCTAAAGGAAGTTGCTCCACTTCCCATGACAGAACTCACCTTTTGGGAATGTTATCCTCATCCTATCTCAAACGCTACCGTACAAACAACCAAGTCTGTTTGAGGGGAAACCCAGGGAGATGGACCGATTAGATTGTCCAAGTTTGTCCACCATGACAGATGAATCTTTATCTGAATGGGAAGAGAAGGAGCAATATTTTTGTTTCTGTGAAGCAACTTCAACCCCAGATGGGTTAGTTGCTTCTTTTTGTTCAATCCAGAATATGACGCCTAGCTTATACCTAGGTATGTAAATGCCTAGCATTAACTCACCAGGCCAACATACAGGCAATTAAAACAACTAATAATTACTTAAAAATTTGTGATATTAGGAGGAAACGTCGCTACCTGGCATTTAATTGCAATTCTCAACACCCCCTCTCGCACCCTCCATCACGCGCACTGACACCGACATCTTCTTGTCTGGCAAATGAGCTGTAAATACGCACAAGGAAAGCTCCACTAATTTGTGTTGTAATTGCCGATATACTAAGTGCCACGAGGATTTTATATACGGTATTTATATATCTTAGCACGGTGAGGAAATTGAGTGCCTTTTATTTTGTTTAATCTCTCAGATATTGTGTTTGGGACAATTTCTTATACGGTCTTGTCAGCATCATGGCGACCACAGAGCGTCTTCTATTATGAAGCTGCTAGATCGTTAGTGACTAATATCCTCTGCTTTCAGGTCACTTAGTGAACGACGTTTTTCGCCCTCCCGGGCTTATCTTCACTGAAAGAATAAATATATATATATATATATATATATATATATATATATATATATATATATATATATATATATATATATATATATATATATATATATATATATATATATATATATATATATATATATATGGGAGCCACATACTAACATGGCACTCATATGAGGTCTCACACTACCATACTACTCACACACACACACACGGGCTCACATTACCCCATACTACACACACACTGGGGCTCACATTACCCCATACTACACACACTGGGGCTCACATTACCACACACACTGGGGCTCACACTACCATACTACACACTAGGGGGCAGTGAAATTTTGCTCAAAGCTGCACTCTTCAGGCATTGTTCCTTATACATATCTAAGACTCCATGCCAAATTTGAAGCTGATATGTCGAGGTTTAGTCTGCCGCATTTTCTACTGAAATTTTTAAATTTACCTACAGTACTAGCCAAACATAGATATCTGGTAGCTGGAGATATTCCTTATGTTGAGGATAATTCAGATGATTCAAGAGATATTCCTCTCGTCAATACTGATGCTGATTTTGTCCCTGATCCAAGGGCTCTGACAGACACCAGTTCACAGAACCGGACAAGACTCCCTACACTGGCTGCCGCTTGTGACTGATACTTGATTAGTGATTATGCTGGAGCTGCCATTGCTACTGCCACCTTAACTGACTATGGCATTATCACAAAGGATGACAAGAGTCAGGTTATTGGACCACATAAGCTGCGGGATGCGAGACAAAAATACCGATTTAAGAGGCAAGAAATTGAGATGGTTAGTTTAGATAATTTGACGTCACTCTATTTTGATGGTAAGAAGACCGCCACTCGTGTGATGATAAAGAATGAGAAGACCGAGAAATGGAGTTCGAGGATGATGGTGAAAGATCATTATGTCATCGTGGTTGAGCCTGGCAATGAATATCTCACACATATGACTCCCAAGACTGGACACGGAAAGCAGATTGCCAAAACTATTCACGAGTTTCTGGTGGAGAAAAATCTAACCCAGCAGCCCATTGTGTGTGTTGGTTGTGATGGAACCAATGTAAATGTAGGATCAGAAAATGGAGTCATTCATCATCTTGAAATGTTACTTGGTCACCCGCTCCATTATTTCATATGTCAGCTTCACGGAAATGAGCTGCCTTTCCGCGCAGTTTTTTATCACTATGATGGTAAACCAAGTGGTCCTGAGCATTGGCGTGGTCCCAGTGGAAAGCAGATCAAGGAGTCTTTGTCTGAGCTTCCAGTTGTCGCCTTCCAGCCAGTCAGTTTCCCTGATTTCCCTGTGTTTAATGATGAAGTGGAGAAAGATCTGTCCTGGGATCAGAAATACCTGTATAGGATTTGTAAAGGAGTTATCACAGGTGTTGTTGAAGATGACTTGGCTGCTATTGAGCCAGGTCCTCCCTGTGTGTCAAGGTGGAACACCTTATGGAGTAGAATCCTCAGGCTGTATGTAGCAACATCAAGACCCAGCCATGAGTTGAAAAGAATTGTCATTACAATAATAAAGTTCAGTGCTCCAATGTGGTTTTACATCAAGATACACCCTTACGTAACACACGGCTCAAGGAACGTATTCCAGTCCCTGCTATATATGACACACCTGAATAGTGAGGAGGAGACGATAGTGAAGAAGGCTGTCCAGAGAAATGCATACTTCGCCCACACAGATCAACTTCTTCTTGGTATGTGTGCAGATGAGGACATGACTGTTAGAGAAAAAGCTGTCTCAATGATAAGAAAAATTAGAGAGGAGAATCAGCATAAGGAAGAATGCACTGGCAGATCTGAAGAGGAGGAAGATTCTGATGCTGCTGTTGACGAGAATTTGTTAAACTATACTGATGAGGAGGGTAAAGATGGAGATGGGAATGAGGATGTGCCTCCTATAGTCAACATGAGAAAGATGGTGACTCCGAAACTAAAGTGGCAAGCAAAAAACTATCATTCCATGATTAACTGGAGGAATGAACTCAAGACTGAGCCTCCTTACATTGCTTCTCTGTCAAATCTACAGGTTAATGACATTCTTGAGACACCATTAGTGGTGCCCAAGTGGCAAACAGCACTCAGGCGGTCGAGAGAGGCATAAAAGTGATGACTGAAGCTTGCACTGAAGTGACGGGATACGAATCGAGAGATGGATATATTAGGCAAAGATTATTGTCTAGGAAAATGATGCCAAGGTTCTGCACAAAAAAGAATTTCAATATGAACTTGTAATGATTTTCTATACGGTGTACCTGTAAAATAACATGTGAATTAAATCGATGTCACCCATGTAAAATTTATCATTATCCTGGAAAACATTAAATGACACCTAATTTTTGGTATACACTAAAAGTTGACAAAAAAGTCGTTCGCGATGCGGCAGGGTAAGTATGCATGAAATGGCATGAAATTTTGCACAGGTGTTTGTTACAGCCATACAAACGATGCCTGAAAAGTGCAGCCTGCAACTCAAATAAAAGTGTTTTTTCCCTGCCCCCTATTGAATACTGTCGTATAAACTTCTTGATATTTACTAAAATGATAAGGAATATAAGGATATAAACCCTAGAACCGATTACTGTATTGGTGGACTAATACTACAGCTGGTGGACCGTCAAATGCAAGCGAAAACATGTTGAGGTCGGCTCCTAAGAAACTCACTAATCGAGGGATTGCTCGTTAACCGAAGTTAAGAATCTTATGGAAGGTAACTCGTTAACCGAAATCTCGTTAATCGAGGGGCTCGTTAACCGAGGGACCACTGAACTAGAAACTTTCTAGTTCTGAGAGCAACAGGCATGTGATAATAGGCATCTTCGAAATCCACTTTTGAGATCCAAGCATTGGGCAAAAGTAAATGCCTCAGATGATCGTAAGTGAGCATCT
>NW_024745791.1:0-15955 GCF_018991925.1 Homarus americanus
GACTTTGTTATACTCGACCAGGGGAATTTGTTATGCTCGACCAGGGGCCTGTGTTATGCGCGATCCGGGGCTTTGTTATACTCGATCAGGGGACTTTGTTATACTCGATTAGGGGCCTTTGTTATACTCGATTAGGGGACTTTGTTATACTCGATCATGGGACTTTGTTATCCTCGATGAGGGGACTTTGTTTTACTCGTCCAGGGTACTTTGTATTACTCGATCAGAGTACTTTGTTATACTCAATCAGGGGACTTTGTTTTTCCCGATGAGGGGGCTTTGTTATACTCGATCAGGGGACTTTGTTATACACGACCAGGGGACTTTGTTTCTCTCGATCAGGGGACTTTGTTATACTCGACCCGGGGACTTTGTTATGCTCGACCAGGGGCCTTTGTTATGCTCGATCCGGTTCTTTGTTATACTCGATCAGGGGACTTTGTTTTACTCGATCAGGGGATTTTGTTGTACTCGTTCAGGGTCTTTGTTATACTCGATGAGGGGCCTTTGTTATACTCAATCAAGGGACTTTGGTATACTCGATCAGGTGACTTTGTTATACTTGTTCAGAGGACTTTGTTATACTCAATCAGGGGACTTTGTTTTACTCGAGCAGGGGGCTTTGTTATATTCGATCAGGGGACTTTGTTATACTCAATCAGGGGACTTAGTTTTACTGGAGCAGGGTGCTTTGTTATATTCGATCAGGGGACTTTGTTATACTCGATGAGGGGGCTTTGTTATACTCGATCATGGGACTTTGTTATAGTCGTCCAGGGGACTTTGTTATACTCGACCAGGGGACGTTTTTATACTCGACCAGGGGCCTTTGCTATGCTCGACCAGGGGACTTTGTTATACTCGATCAGAGGACTTTGTTATACTGAATCAGGGGACTTTGTTATACTCGACCAGGGGACTTTGTTATACTCGGTCAGGTGCCTTTGTTATACTCGATCGGGGGCCTTCGTTATACTCATTCAGGGGACTTTGTTATACTCGATCAGGTGACTTTGTTATATTCGTTCATGGGTCTTTGTCATACTCGATCAGGGGGCTTTGTTATACTCGACCAGGGTGCCTTTGTTATACTCGATCAAGGGACTTTGTTATACTCAATCAGGGGACTTTGTTTTTCTCTATCAGGGGGCTTTGTTATACTTGATCAGGGGTCTTTGTTATACTCGACCAGGGGACTTTGTTTTACTCGATCAGGAGACTTTGTTATACTCGACCAGGGGACTTTGTTATGCTCGACCAGGAGCCTTTTTGTTATACTCGATAAGGGGAATTTGTTATACTCGATCAGGGGACTTTGTTATACTCGATTAGGGGCCTTTGTTATACTTGACCAGGGGACTTTGTTTCTGTTGACATGGGGAATTTGTTATACTCGACCAGGGGACTTTGTTATGCTCGACCAGGGGCCTTTGTTATGCTCGATCCGGGGCTTTGTTATACTCGATGAGGGGACTTTGATTTACTTGACCAGGGGACTTTGTTATACTCGACCAGGGGACTTTGTTTCACTCGATCAGGGGACTTTGTTATACTCGACCAGGGGACTTTGTTATGCTCGACCAGGAGCCTTTGTTATGCTCGATCCGGTTCTTTGTTATACTCGATCAGGGGACTTTGTTATACTCGATCAGGGGATTTTGATGTACTCGTTCAGGGTCTTTGTTATACTCGATCAGGGGCCTTTGTTATACTCGATCAAGGGACTTTGGTATACTCGATCAGGTGACTTTGTTATACTTGTTTAGAGGACTTTGTTATACTCAATCAGGGGACTTTGTGTTACTCGAGCAGGGGGCTTTGTTATATTCGATCGGGGGACTTTCTTATACTCGACCAGGAGACTTTGTTTTTCTCGATCAGGTGACTTTGTTATAATCGACTAGGGGACTTTGTTATGCTCGACCAGGGGCCTTTTTGTTATACTCGATCAGGGGACTTTGTTAAACTCGACCATGGGCCTTTGTTATACACGATCCGGGGCTTTGTTATACTCGATCAGGGGACTTTGTTATACTCGATCAGGGGACTTTGTTGGAATCGTTCAGGGGACTTTGTTATACTCGAACAGAGGCCTTTGTTATACTCGATCAGGGGGCTTCGTTATACTCGATCAGGGGCCTTTGTCATACTCGATGAGGGGGCTTTGTTATACTCGATCATGGGACTTTGTTATAGTCGTCCAGGGGACTTTGTTATACTCGACCAGGGGACGTTTTTATACTCGACCAGGGGCCTTTGTTATGCTTGACCAGGGGATTTTGTTATACTCGATCATAGGACTTTGTTATACTCAATCAGGGGACTTTGTTATACTCGACCAGGGGACTTTGTTATACCCGGTCAGGTGCCTTTGTTATACTCGATCGGGGGCCTTTGTTATACTCATTTAGGGGACTTTGTTATACTCGATGAGGGGCCATATTTATACTCAAGCAGGGCTTTTGTTATAATTGATCAGGGGACTTTGGTATACACGATCAGGTGACTTTGTTATATTCGTTCATGGGACTTTGTTATACTCGATCAGGGGTCTTTGTTATACTCAAAGAGGGGCCTTTGTAATACTCGATGAGGGTTTTTTTATACTCGATCAGGGGACTTTGTTTTACTCACCCAGGGGACTTTGTTATACTCGACCAGGAGACTTTGTTATTCTCGATCAGGGGACTTTGTTATATCGATTAGGGGACTTTGTTTTACTCGACCAGGAGACTTTGTTATACTCGACCAGGAGACTTTGTTATACTCGACAAGGGGCCTTATGCTCGATCAGGGGACTTTGTTATACTCGATCAGGGGACTTTGTTTTAATCGACCAGGGGACTTTGTTTTACTCGATCAGAGTACTTTGGTATACTCAATCAGGGGACTTTGTTTTTCTCAATGAGGGGGCTTTGTTATACTCGATCAGGGGACTTTGTTATACTCGACCAGGGGACTTTGCTTCTCTCGATCAGGGGACTTTGTTATACTCGACCAGGGTGCCTTTGTTATGCTCGATTATGGGAATTTGTTATACTCGATGAGGGGACTTTGTTATACTGAATCAAGGGACTTTTTATATTTGATCAGGGATCTTTGTTATACTCGATCAAGGGGGCTTTGTTATACTCCGACCAGGGGACTTTGTTCCTGTTGACATGGGGACTTTGTTATACTCGACCAGGGGACTTTGTTATGCTCGACCAGGGGCCTTTGTTATGCTAGATCCGGGGCTTTGTTATACTCGATCAGGGGACTTTGTTATACTCGATTAGGGGCCTTTGTTTTACTCGATTAGGGGACTTTGTTATACTCGATCACGGGACTTTGTTATACTCGATGAAGGGACTTTGTTTTACTCGACCAGGGGACTTTGTTTTACTCGATCAGAGTACTTTGTTATACTCAATCAGGGAACTTTGTTTTTCTCGATGAGGGGGCTATGTTATATTCGATCAGGGGACTTTGTTATACTCGACCAGGGGACTTTGTTTCTCTCGATGAGGGGACTTTGTTATACTCGACCAGGGGAATTTGTTATGCTCGACCAGGGCCTTTGTTATACTCGATCCGGTTCTTTATTTATGCCTTCGATCAGGACTTTGTTATACTCGACCAGGGGACGTTTTTATTCTCGACCAGGGGCCTTTGTTATGCTCGACTAGGGGACTTTGTTATACTCGATCAGAAGACTTTGTTATACTCAATCAGAGGACTTTGTTATACTCGACCAGGGGACTTTGTTATACTCGGTCAGGTGCCTTTGTTATACTCGATCGGGGGCCTTTGTTATACTCATTCAGGGGACTTTGTCATACTCGATCAGGTGACTTTGTTATACTCGACCAGGGGACTTTGCTATGCTCGACCAAGGGCCTTTGTTATGCTCGATCCGGTTCGTTGTTATACTGGATCAAGGGACTTTGTTATACTCGATGAGGGGATTTTGATGTACTCGTTCAGGGTCTTTGTTATACTCGATCAGGGGCCTTTGTTATACTCGATCAAGGGACTTTGGTATACTAGATCAGGTGACTTTGTTATACTTGTTCAGAGGACTTTGTTATACTCAATCAGGGGACTTTGTTTTACTCGAGCAAGGGGCTTTGTTTTACTCGATTGGGGGACTTTGGTATACTCGACCAGGGGACTTTATTATGCTCGAACAGGGGCCTTTTTTTATTCGCTCAGGGGACTTTGTTATACTCAATCAGAGGTCTTTGTTATACTCGATTAGGGGCCTTTGTTATACTTGACAAGGGGATTTTGTTTTACTCGATCAGGTGATTTTGTTTCTCTCGATCAGGGGACTTTGTTATTCTCGCCTTCGGACTTTGTTTTTCTCGATCAGGGGACTTTGGTATACTCGACCAGGGGACTTTCTTATGGTCGACGAGGGGCCTTTTTTTTATTCGCTCAGGGGACTTTGTTATACTCAATGAGAGGTCTTTGTTATACTCGATTAGGGGCCTTTGTTATACTTGACCAGGGGACTTTGTTTTACTCGATCAGGGGACTTTATTATACTCGATCAGGGGACTTTGTTACACTCGACCTGGGGACTTTCTTATACTCGATGAGAGGTCTTTGTTATACTCGATCAGGGGGCTTTGTTATACTCGACCAGAAGAGATTGTTTTACTCGATCAAGGGACTTTGGTATACTCGATCTGAGGTCTTTGTTATACTCGACCAAGGGACTTTGTTATGCTCGACCAGGGTGCCTTTGTTATGCTTGATCATGGGAATTTGTTATATTCGATGAGGGAACTTTGTTATACTCAATCTGGCTACTTTTTATATTTGATCAGGGGGCTTTGTTATACTCGATCAAGTGGGTTTTGTTATACTCGATCAGGGGACTTTGTTATACTCGATCAGGGGACTTTGTTATACTCAATCAGGGGACTTTGTTTTTCTCGATCAGGGGGCTTTTTATACTCGATCATTGGACTTTGTTATACTCGACCAGGGGACTTTGTTATACTCGATCAGGAGACTTTGTTATACTCGACCAGGGGACTTAGTTATGCTCGACCAAGAGCCTTTTTATTATACTCGATCAGGGGACTTTGTTATGCTCGATCAAGGGACTTTATTATACTCGATCAGGAGACTTTGTTATATGCAACCAGGGGACTTTGTTTCTCTCGATCAGGGGACTTTGTTATACTCGACCAGGGGACTTTGTTATGCTCGACCAGGGCCCTTTGTTATGCACGATCCGGTGCTTTGTTATACTCGATCAGGTGCCTTTGTTATACTCGATCAGGGGCCTTTGTTATACTCGATCAGGGGACTTTGTTATACTCGATCAGTGGACTTTGTTATACTCGATCAGGGGACTTTGTTTTACTCGACCAGGGGACTTTGTTTTACTCGATCAGAGTGCTTTGTTGCTCTCAATTAGGGGACTTTGTTTTTCGATGAGGCTTTGTTATATTCGATCAGGACTTTGTTAGCTTCGACCAGGGCCTTTGTTATGCACGATCCGGTGCTTTGTTATACTCGATCAGGGGACTTTGTTATACTCGATCAGGGGCCTTTGTTATACTCGATCAGGGGACTTTGTTATACTCGAACAGGGGACTTTGTTATACTCTACCAAGGTGCCTTTGTTATGCTCGATCATTGGAATTTGTTTTACTCGATGAGGGGACTTTGTTATACTGAATCAGGGGACTTTTTATATTTGATCAGGGGTCTTTGTTATACTCGATCAAGGGGGCTTTGTTATACTCGATCAGGTGACTTCGTTATACTCGATCAGGGGCCTTGGTTATACTCGATCAGGGGACTTTGTTATACTCGACCAGGGGACTTTGATATACTCGACGGGTGCCTTTGTTATGCTCGATCAGTGGACGTCTTTATACTCGACCTGGGGCCTTTGTTATGCTCGACCAGGGGACTTTGTTATACTCGATCAGAGGACTTTGTTATACTCAATCAGAGGACTTTGTTATACTCGACCTGGGGACTTTGTCTTACTCGATCAGGGGACTTTGTTATACTCGACCAGGGGACTTTCTTATACTCATTCAGGGGACTTTGTTATACTCGATCAGGTGACTTTGTTATATTCGTTCATGGGACTTTGTCATCCTCGATCAGAGGGCTTTGATATACTCGACCAGGGTGCCTTTGTTATGCTCGATCAAGGGACTTTGTTATACTTGATCAGGGGCCTTTGTTATGCTCGATCCGGGGCTTTGTTATTCTCGATCAGGGGACTTTCTTATACTAGACCAGGTTGCCTTTGATAAGCTCGATCAGGGGACTATTTTTTTACTCGATCAGGGGACTTTGTTATACTCGACCAGGGGACTTTGTTCTACTCGACCCGGGTGCCTTTGTTATGCTCGATCAGTTGACTTTGTTATACTCGATCAGGGGACTTTATTATACTCGATCAGGGGACTTTGTTACACTCGACCAGGGGACTTTCTTATACTCGATGAGAGGTCTTTGTTATACTCGATCAGAGGGCTTTGTTATACTCGATCAGGGGACTTTGGTATACTCGATCTGAGGTCTTTGTTATACTCGATCAGGGGACTTTGTTATACTCGACCAAGGGACTTTGTTATGCTCGACCAGGGTGCCTTTGTTATGCTCGATCATGGGAATTTGTTATACTCGATGAGGGGACTTTGTTATACTCAATCTGGGGACTTTTTATATTTGATTAGGGGGCTTTGTTATACTCGATCAAGTGGGTTTTGTTATACTCGATCAGGGGACTTTGTTATACTTGATCAGGGGCCTTTGTTAAGCTCGATCAGGGGACTTGGTTATACTCGATCAGGGGACTTTGTTATACTCAATCAGGGGACTTTGTTTTTCTCGATAAGGGGGCTTTGTTATACTCGATCATTGGACTTTGTTATACTCGACCAGGGGACTTTGTTTTACTCAATCAGGAGACTTTGTTATACTCGACCAGGGGACTTAATTATGCTCGACCAAGAGCCTTTTTGTTATACTCGATCAGGGGACTTTGTTATTCTCGATCAGGGGACTTTGTTATACTCGATCAGGGGACTTTGTTATATGCAACCAGGGGACTTTGTTTCTCTCGATCAGGGGACTTTGTTATACTCGACCAGGGGACTTTGTTATGCTCGACCAGGGTCCTTTGTTATGCTCGATCCGGTGCTTTGTTATACTCGATCAGGGGACTTTGTTATACTCGATCAGGGGACTTTGTTATACTCGATCAGGGGACTTTGTTATACTCGAACAGTGGACTTTGTTATACTCGATCAGGAGACTTTGTTTTACTCGACCAGGGGACTTTGTTTTACTTGATCAGAGTACTTTGTTATACTCAATTAGGGGACTTTGTTTTTCTCGATGAGGGGGCTTTGTTATACTCGATCAGGGGACTTTGTTATACTCGACCAAGGGACTTTGTTTCTCTCGATCAGGGGACTTTGTTATACTCGATGAGGGGACTTTGTAATACTGAATCAGGGGACTTTTATATATGATCAGGGGTCTTTGTTATACTCGATCAAGGGGGCTTTGTTATACTCGATCAGGTGACTTTGTTATACTCGATCAGGGGCCTTCGTTATACTCGATCAGGGGACTTTGTTACACTCGAACAGGGGACTTTGTTATAGTCGACCAGGGTGCCTTTGTTATGCTCGATCAGGGGACGTTTTTATACTCGACATGGGGCCTTTGTTATGCTCGACCAGGGGACTTTGTTATACTCGATCAGAGGACTTTGTTATACTCAATCAGGGGACTTTGTTATACTCGACCTGGGGACTTTGTCTTACTCGATCAGGGGACTTTGTTATACTCGACCAGGGGACTTTGTTATACTCGGTCAGGTGCCTTTGTTATACTCGATCGGGGGCCTTTGTTATACTCATTCAGGGGACTTTGTTATACTCGATCAGGTGACTTTGTTATATTCGTTCATGGGACTTTGTCATACTCGATCAGGGGGCTTTGTTATACTCGACCAGGGTGCCTTTGTTATGCTCGATCAGGGGACTTTGTTATACTAGATCAAGGGACTTTGTTATACTCAATCAGGGGACTTTGTTTTTCTCTATCAGGGGGCTTTGTTATACCCGATCAGGGGACTTTGTTATACTCGACCAAGGGACTTTGTTTTACTCGATCAGGAGACTTTGTTTTACTCGACGAGGGGACTTTATTATGCTCGACGAGGAGCCTTTTTGTTATACTCGATAAGGGGACTTTGTTATACTCGATCAGGGGACTTTGTTATACTCGATCAGGTGACTTTGTTATACTCGACCAGGGGGCTTTGTTTCTGTTGACATGGGGACTTTGTTATACTCGACCAGGGGACTTTGTTATGCTCGACCAGGGCCTTGTTATGTACCGATCCGGGGCTTTGTTATACTCCAATCAGGGGACTTTGTTATATACTCGATTAGGGCCTTTGTTATACTCGTTTAGGGGACTTTGTTATACTCGATCGCGTGACTTTGATATACTCGATGAGGGGACTTTGTTTTACTCGACCAGGGACTTTGTTATACTCGATCAGGGACTTGTTATACTCGACCAGGGACTTTGTTTCTGTTGACATGGGGACTTTGTTATACTCGACCAGGGACTTTGTTATGCTCGACCAAGGGCCTTTGTTATGCTCGATCCGAACTGTTATACTCGATCAGGGGACTTTGTTATACTCGATTAGGGGACTTTGTTATATTCGTTCATGGGACTTTGTTATACTCGATCAGAGGGCTTTGTTATACTCGACCTGGGTGCCTTTGTTATGCTCGATCAGGGGACTTTGTTATACTTGATCAGGGGCCTTTGTTATGCTCGATCCGGGGCTTTGTTATACTCGATCAGGGGACTTTGTTATACTAGACCAGGTTGCCTTTGATAAGCTCGATCAGGGGACTTTGTTTTACTCGATCAGGGGACTTTGTTATACTCGACCAGGGGACTTTGTTCTACTCGACCCGGGTGCCTTTGTTATGCTCGATCAGTTGACTTTGTTATACTCGATCAAGGGACTTTATTATACTCGACCAGGGGACTTTGTTACACTCGACCAGGGGACTTTCTTATACTCGATGAGAGGTCTTTGTTATACTCGATCAGAGGGCTTTGTTATACTCGATCAGGGGACTTTGGTATACTCGATCTGAGGTCTTTTTTATACTCGATCAGGTGACTTTGTTATACTCGACCAGGGGACTTTGTTATGCTCGACCAGGGTGCGCTGTTATGCCGATCCATGGGAATTTGTTATACTCGATGAGGACTTTCTTCTACTCAATCTGGGAATTTATGATATTTGATTAGGGGCTTTGTTATACTCGATCAGGGGCCTTCGTTATATCTATCAGGGGACTTTGTTATACTCAATCAGGGGACTTTGTTTTTCTCGATAAGGGGGCTTTGTTATACTCGATCATTGTACTTTGTTATACTCGACCAGGGGACTTTGTTTTACTCGATCAGGAGACTTTGTTATACTCGACCAGGGGACTTAGTTATGCTCGACCAAGAGCCTTTTTGTTATACTCGATCAGGGGACTTTGTTATACTCGATCAGGGGACTTTGTTACACTCGATCAGGGGACTTTGTTATATGCAACCAGGAGACTTTGTTTCTCTCGATCAGGGGACTTTGTTATACTCGACCAGGGGACTTTGTTATGCTCGACCAGGGTCCTTTATTTATGCTCGATCAGGTGCTTTGTTATACTCGATCAGGGGACTTTGTTATACTCGATCAGGGGCCTTTGTTATACTTTCGATCAGGACTTTGTTATATGCCTCGATCAGTGGACTTTGTTATACTCGATCAGGAGACTTTGTTTTGCTCGACCAGGGGACTGTTTCTTGATCAGAGTACTGTTATACTCAATTAGGGGACTTTGTTTTCTCGATGAGGGCTTTGTTGCTCTCGATCAGGGGACTTTTATTTGCTCTCGACCAGGGGACTTTGTTTTTCTCGATGAGGGGGCTTTGTTATACTCGATCAGGGGACTTTGTTATACTGAATCAGGGGACTTTTATATATGATCAGGGGTCTTTGTTATACTCGATCAAGGGGGCTTTGTTATACTCGATCAGGTGACTTTGTTATACTCGATCAGGGGCCTTCGTTATACTCGATCAGGGGACTTTGTTATACTCGACCATGGGACTTTGTTATAGTCGACCAGGGTGCCTTTGTTATGCTCGATCAGGGGACGTTTTTATACTCGACATGGGGCCTTTGTTATGCTCGACCAGGGGACTTTGTTATACTCGATCAGAGGACTTTGTTATACTCAGTCAGGGGACTTTGTTTTACTCAACCTGGGGAATTTGTCTTACTCGATCAGGGGACTTTGTTATACTTGACCAGGGGACTTTGTTATACTCGGTCAGGTGCCTTTGTTATACTCGATCGGGGGCCTTTGTTATACTCATTCAGGGGACTTTGTTATACTCGATCAGGTGACTTTGTTATATTCGTTCATGGGACTTTGTCATACTCGAACAGGGGGCTTTGTTATACTCGACCAGGGTGCCTTTGTTATGCTCGATCAATGGACTTTGTTATACTAGATCAAGGGACTTTGTTATACTCAATCAGGGGACTTTGTTTTTCTCTATCAGGGGGCTTTGTTATACCCGATCAGGGGACTTTGTTATACTCGACCAAGGGACTTTGTTTTACTCCATCAGGAGACTTTGTTTTACTCGACCAGGGGACTTTGTTATGCTCGCCGAGGAGCCTTTTTGTTATACTCGATAAGGGGACTTTGATATACTCGATCAGGGGACTTTGTTATACTCGATCAGGGGATTTTGTTATACTCGACCAGGGGGCTTTGTTTCTGTTGACATGGGGACTTTGTTATACTCGACCAGGGGACTTTGTTATGCTCGACCAAGGGCCTTTGTTATGCTCGATCCGGGGCTTTGTTATACTCGATCAAGGGACTTTGTTATACTCGATTAGGGGGCCTTTGTTACACTCGTTTAGGGACTTTGTTATACTCGATGCGTGACTTTGTTATATCGATGGGGGACTTTGTTTTACTCGACCAGGGACTGTTATACTCCATCAGGGACTTTGTTATACTCGACCAGGGGACTTGTTTCTGTTGACGTGATTGCTGTTATACTCGACCAGGGGACTTTGTTATGCTCGACCAAAGCCTTTGTTATGCTCGATCCGGGGCTTTGTTATACTCGATCAGGGGACTTTGTTTTACTCGATTAGGGGACTTAGTTATGCTCGACCAGGAGCCTTTTTGTTATACTCGATCAGGGGACTTTGTTATACACGATCAGGGGACTTTGTTATATTCGATCAGGGGACTTTGTTATAAGCAACCAGGGGACTTTGTTTCCCTCGATTAGGGGACTTTGTTATACTCGACCAGGGGACTTTGTTATGCTCGACCAGGGGCCTTTGTTAAGCTCGATCCGGGGCTTTGTTATACTCGATCAGGGGCCTTTGTTATACTCAATCAGGGGACTTTGTTATACTCGATTAGGGGCCTTTGTTATACTTGATTAGGGGACTTTGTTATACTCGATCACGGGACTTTGTTATACTCGATGAGGGGACTTTGTTTTACTCGACCAGGGGACTTTGTTTTCCTCGATCAGAGTACTTTGTTATACTCAATCAGGGGACTTTGTTTTTCTCGATGAGGGGGCTTTGTTATACTCGATCAGGGGACTTTGCTATACTCGACCAGGGGACTTTGTTTCTCTCGATCCGGTTCTTTGTTGTACTCGATCAGGGGACTTTGTTATACTCGACCAGGGGACTTTGTTTTACTCGATTAGGGGACTTTGGTATACTCGACCAGGGGACTTTGTTATGCTCGACCAGGGGCCTTTTTTTTATTCGCTCAGGGGACTTTGTTATACTCAATCAGAGGTCTTTGTTATACTCGATTAGGGGCCTTTGTTATACTTGACTAGGGGACTTTGTTTTACTCGATCAGGTGATTTTGTTTCTCTCGATCAGGGGACTTTGTTATACTCGCCTTCGGACTTTGTTTTACTCGATCAGGGGACTTTGGTACACTCGACCAGGGGACTTTCTTATGCTCGACGAGGGGCCTTTTTTTTTATCGCTCAGCGGACTTCGTTATACTCAATGAGAGGTCTTTGTTATACTCGATTAGGGGCCTTTGTTATACTCGATCAGGGGACTTTGTTATACTCGACCAGGGGGCTTTGTTTCTGTTGACATGGGGACTTTGTTATACTCGACCAGGGGACTTTGTTATGCTCGACCAGGCGCCTTTGTTATGCTCGATCCGGGGCTTTGTTATACTCGATCAGGGGACTTTGTTATACTCGATTAGGGGCCTTTGTTATACTCGTTTAGGGGACTTTGTTATACTCGATCACGTGACTTTGTTATACTCGATGAGGGGACTTTGTTTTACTCGACCAGGGGACTTTATTATACTCGATCAGGGGACTTTGTTATACTCGACCAGGGGACTTTGTTTCTGTTGACATGGGGACTTTGTTATACTCGACCAGGGGACTTTGTTATGCTCGACCAAGGGCCTTTGTTATGCTCGATCCGGGGCTTTGTTATACTCGATCAAGGGACTTTGTTATACTCGCCTTCGGACTTTGTTTTACTCGATCAGGGGACTTTGTTATACTCGATCAGGGGACTTTGTTATATTCGATCAGGGGACTTTGTTATATGCAACCAGGGGACTTTGTTACTCTCGATTTGGGGACTTTGTTATACTCGACCAGGGGACTTTGTTATGCTCGACCAGGGGCCTTTGTTAAGCTCGATCCGGGGCTTTGTTATACTCGATCAGGGGACTTTGTTATACTCGATCAGGGGCCTTTGTTATACTCGATCATGGGACTTTGTTATACTCAATCAGGGGACTTTGTTATACTCGATCAGAGGACTTTGTTTTATTCGACCAGGGGACTTTGTTTTACTCGATCAGAGTACTTTGTTATACTCAATCAGGGGACATTGTTTTTCTCGATGAGGGGGCTTTGTTATACTCGATGAGGGGACTTTGTTATACTCGACCAGGGGACTTTGTTTCTCTCGATCAGGGGACTTTGTTATACTCGACCAGGGGACTTTGTTTCACTCGATTGGGGGACTTTGGTATACTCGACCAGGGGCCTTTTTTTATTCGCTCAGGGGACTTTGTTATACTCAATCAGAGGTCTTTGTTATACTCGATTAGGGGCCTTTGTTATACTTGACAAGGGGACTTTGTTTTACTCGATCAGGTGATTTTGTTTCTCTCGATCAGGGGACTTTGTTATACTCGCCTTCGGACTTTGTTTTACTCGATCAGGGGACTTTCTTATGCTCGACGAGGGGCTTTTTTTAGTCGCTCAGGGGACTTTGTTATACTCAATGAGAGGTCTTTGTTATACTCGATTTGGGGCCTTTGTTATACTTGACCAGGGGACTTTGTTATACTCGATCAGGGGGCTTTGTTTTACTCGATCAGGACACTTTGTTATACTCGACCAGGGGACTTAGTTATGCTCGACCACGAGCCTTTTTGTTATACTCGATCAGGGGACTTTGTTATACTCGATCAGGGGACTTTGTTATAC
Source organism: Homarus americanus (assembly GCF_018991925.1). Classification (NCBI taxonomy): domain Eukaryota; kingdom Metazoa; phylum Arthropoda; class Malacostraca; order Decapoda; family Nephropidae; genus Homarus; species Homarus americanus. Next base: position 13,585 of record NW_024745791.1, read on the forward strand.
TCGATCATTAGACTTTGTTATACTCAACCAGGGGACTTTGTTTTATTCGATCAGGACACTTTGTTTTTCTCGATCAGGGGGCTTTGTTATACTCGATCATTAGACTTTGTTATACTCGACCAGGGGACTTTGTTTTACTCGATCAGGACACTTTGTTATACTCGACCAGGGGACTTAGTTATGCTCGACCACGAGCCTTTTTGTTATACTCGATCAGGGGACTTTGTTATACTCGATCAGGGGACTTTGTTATATGCAACCAGGGGACTTTGTTTCTCTCGATCAGGGGACTTTGTTATACTCGACCAGGGGACTTTGTTATGCTCGACCAGGGGCCTTTGTTATGCTCGATCTGGGGCTTTGTTATACTCGATCAGGGGACTTTGTTATACTCGATGAGGGGCCTTTGTTATACTCGATCAGGGGACTTTGTTATACTCGATCAGAGTACTTTGTTATACTCAATCAGGGGACTTTGTTTTTCTCGATGAGGGGGCTTTGCTATTCTCGATCAGGGGACTTTGTTATAGTCGACCAAGGAACTTTGTTATACTCGATGAGGAGACTTTGTTATACTCGACAAGGGGGCTTTGATATACTCGATTAGGGGACTTTTTATATTTGATCAGGGTTCTTTGTTATGCTCTGTCAGGGGACTTTGTTATACTCAATCAGGGGACTTTGTTATACTCGATCAGGGGCCTTCGTTATACTCGATCAGGGGACTTTGTTATACTCGACCAGGGGACTTTGTTATACTCGACCAGGGTGCCTTTGTTATGCTCGATCAGGGGACTTTGTTATACTCGATCAGAGGACTTTGTTATACTTAATCAGGGGACTTTGTTTTTCTCGATCAGGGGGCTTTGTTATACTCGATCATTGGACTTTGTTATACTCGACCAGGGGACTTTGTTTTACTCGATCAGGAGACTTTGTTATACTCGACCAGGGGACTTAGTTATGCTCGACCAGTAGCCTTTTTGTTATACTCGGTCAGGGGACTTTGTTATACTCGATCAGGGGACTTTGTTATATTCGATCAAGGGACTTTGTTATATGCAACCAGGGGACTTTGTTTCTCTCGATTAGGGGACTTTCTTATACTCGACCAGGGGACTTTGTTATGCTCGACCAGGGGCCTTTGTTAAGCTCGATCCGGGGCTTTGTTATACTCGATCAAGGGACTTTGTTATACTCGATCAAGGGCCTTTGTTATACTCGATCAGGGGACTTTGTTGTACTCAATCAGGGGACTTTGTTATACTCGATCAGGGGACTTTGTTTTTCTCGACCAGGGGACTTTGTTTTACTCGATCAGAGTACTTTGTTATAATCAATCAGGGGACTTTATTTTTCTCGATGAGGGGGCGTTATTATACTCGATCAGGGGACTTTGTTATACTCGACCAGGGGACTTTGTTTCTCTCGATCAAGAGACTTTGTTATACTCGACCAGGGGACTTTGTTTTACTCGATTAGGGGACTTTGGTATATTCGACCAGGGGACTTTGTTATGCTCGACCAGGGGCCTTTTTTTATTCGCTCAGGGGACTTTGTTATACTCAATCAGAGGTCTTTGTTATACTCGATTAGGGGCCTTTGTTATACTTGACAAGGGGTCTTTGTTTTACTCGATCAGGTGATTTTGTTTCTCTCGATCAGGGGACTTTGTTATACTCGCCTTCGGACTTTGTTTTACTCGATCAGGGGACTTTGGTATACTCAATCAGGGGACTTTCTTATGCTCGACGAGGGGCCTTTTTTTATTCGCTCAGGGGACTTTGTTATACTCAATGAGAGGTCTTTGGTATACTCGATTAGGGGCCTTTGTTATACTTGACCAGGGGACTTTGTTATACTCGATGAGGGGGCTTTGTTATACTCGATCAGGGGACTTTGGTATACTCGATCTGAGGTCTTTGTTATACTCGATCAGGGGACTTTGTTATACTCGACCAGGGGAATTTGTTATGCTCGACCAGAGTGCCTTTGTTATGCTCGATCATGGGAATTTGTTATACTCGATGAGGGGACTTTGTTATACTAAATGAGAGGTCTTTGTTATACTCGATTAGGGGCCTTTGTTATACTTGACCAGGGGACTTTGTTATACTCGATCAGGGGGCATTGTTATACTCGATCAGGGGACTTTGGTATACTCGATCTGAGGTCTTTGTTATACTCGATCAGGGGACTTTGTTATACTCGACCAGGGGACTTTGTTATGCTCGACCAGGGTGCCTTTGTTATGCTCGATCATGGGAATTTGTTATACTCGATGATGGGACTTTGTTATACTAAATCTGGGGACTTTTTATATTTGATCAGGGGGCTTTGTTATACTCGATCAAGTGGGTTTTGTTATACT
>NW_024745792.1:0-6249 GCF_018991925.1 Homarus americanus
AATCATAGTCATGGTTGTTATAATGGTCGTGGTTGTTATATAATTGGTGATTGTTATAATCATGCTCGTGATTATAATCATGGTCGTGGTTGTTATATTCATAGTCGTGGTTGTTATAATCATGTTTGTGGGTGTTACAATCACGTGAATGTTATAACTGGTGGTGGTTATGAACATGGTCGTAGTTGTTATAATCGTGGTCGTGGGTGTTAAAATCATCGTAGTGGTTTTATAATCATGGTCATGGCTGTTATAATCATGGTTGTTGTTGTTATAATCTTGGTCTTGGCTGTTATAATCATGGTCGTTGTTGTTATAATCATAGTCGGGTTATGATCATAGTCGTGGTTGTTATATAATCATGGTCGTGGTTGTTATAATCATATTCGTGGTTGTTACAATCGTGGTCATGGTTGTTATAATCATATTTGTGGTTGTTATAATCATGGTCTTGGTTGTTATAATCATAGTCGGTTGTTATGATCATAGTCGTGGTTGCTATATTCATGGTCGTGGTTATATTCATGTTCGGTGTTATAATTATAGTTGTGGTTGTTATAATCAGTGGTCGTGGGTGTTATAATCATGGACGTGGTTATAATCATGGTCGTGATTGTTACAATCATTGTCGTGGTTCTTATAATCATGGTCGGTTGTGATCAAGGTCTTAGTTATAATCATGGTCGTATTGTTATAATCATAGTCGTGGTTGTTATAATCATTGTTGTGGTTATGATCATGGTTGGTAGTTGTTATAATCATGGTTATGGGTGTTATAATCATAGTCATGGTTGTTATAATCATTATTGTGGTTGATATAATCATGGTCCCTGGTGTTATAATCATGGTCGTGGTTGTATAATCAAAGTTGTGGTTGTTATAATCATAGTCGGGTTGTTATAATCATGGTCGTGGTTGTTATAATCATAGTCGTGGTTGTTATATTGATGGTCGTGGTTATATTCGTGGTCGGTAATTTATTATGGTCGTGTTTTGTTATATTCATGGTCATGCTTATATAATCATAGTCGTGGTTGATATAATAATGGTCGTGGTTGTCATAATCAGTCATGGTTGTTATAATTATAGTCGTCGTTGTTATAATCATGTTCGTGGGTGTTATAATCATAGATGTGGTTGTTATAATCATGGTCATGGTTGTTATAATATGATCGTGGTGGATATAATCATGGTTGTGCTTGTTAATCATAGTCGTGGTTGTTATAATCATAGTCGTGGTTGATATAATCATGTTCGTGGTTGTTATAATTATATACGTGGTTGTTACAATCATGGTCATGGTTGTTATAATCATATTCGTGGTTGTTATAAACATGGTCGTGGTTGTTATAATCATGGTTGTGGTTGATATAATCATGGCCGGTTGTTATAATCATAGTCGTGGTTGTTATAGTCATGGTCATTGTTATGATCATGGTCGTGAGTTATTATAATCATGGTCATGGGTGTTAAAATCATCGTAATGGTTGTTATAATCATGGTTGTGGTTGTTATAATCATTGTCGTCGTTGTTATAATCATGGTCGTGGTTGTTTTAGTCGGTTTTAATAATAGTCATGTTATAATCATAGTTGGTTATTATAATCATGAATCCTGTCGTTATTATAGTCGTGGTTGTTATAATCATATATCGTGGTTGTTATTCAATCATGGTCGTGGTTATTATAATCATATTCGTCGTTGTTATAATTCATGGTTGTGGTTGGTATAATCATGGTCGTGGTTGTTTTAATCATGGTCGTGGTTGTTATAATCAGTCATGGTTGTTATAATCATAGTCGTGGTTGTTATATTCATGGTCGTGCCTGTTATATTCATGTTCGTGGGTGTTATAATCTTTGTTGTGGTTGTTATAATCATGGTCGTGGGTTATTTATAATCATGGTCGTGGTTGAAATAATATTAGTCATGGTTGTTATAATCAAGGTCTTGGTTGTTATAATCAAGGTCTTGGTTGTTATAATCATGATCGTGGTGGATATAATCATGGTCGTGGTTGTCATAATCTGAGTCATGGTTGTTATAATTATAGTCGTCGTTGTTATAATCATGTTCGTGGGTGTTATAATCATAGATGTGGTTGTTATAATCATAGTCGTGGTTGTTATATTCATGGTCGTGGTTGTTATATTCGTGGTCGTGGTTGTTATATTCATGGTCGTCTTGTTATATTCATGGTCATGCTTGTTATAATCATAGTCGTGGTTGATATAATAATGGTCGTGGTTGTCATAATCTCAGTCATGGTTGTTTATAATTATAGTCGTCGTTGTTATAATCATGTTCGTGGGTGTTATAATCATAGATGTGGTTGTTATAATCATGGTCGTGGTTGTTATAATCATGGTCGTGGTGGATAATCATGGTTGTGCTTGTTATAATCATAGTCGTGGTTGTTATAATCATGGTCGTGGTTGATATAATCATGTTCGTGGTTATAATCATATACGTGGTTGTTTACAATCATGGTCATGGTTGTTATAATCATATTCGTGGTTGTTATAAACATAGTCATGGTTGTTATAATCATGGTCGTGGTTGATATAATCATGGCCGAGTTTGTTATAATCATAGTCGTGGTTATTATAGTCATGCTCATGGTTATGATCATGGTCGTAGTTGTTATAATCATGGTCGTGGTTGTTTTAATCATGGTCGTGGTTGTTAAATCAGTCGTGGTTGTTATAATCATAGTCGTGGTTGTTATATTCAAGGCCGTGCCTGATATATTTATGTTCGTGGGTGTTATAATCTTAGTTGTGGTTGTTATAATCATGGTTGTGGGTGTTATAATCATGGTAGGTGGTTGTTATAATAATAGTCGTGGTTGTTATAATCATGGTCGTGGTTGTTATAATCATGGTCGGTGGTGGATATAATCATGGTCGTGCTTGTTATAATCATAGTCGTGGTTGTTATAATCATAGTCGTGGTTGATATAATAATGGTCGTGGTTATTATAATCATATTCGTGGTTGTCATAATCTCGGTCATGGTTGTTATAATTATAGTCGTGGTTGTTATAATCATAGTCATGGTTGTTATAATCATGTTCGTGGTTGTTATATTTATGGTCGTGGTTGTTATAATCATGGTCGTGGTTGTTAAAATCATATTCGTGGTTGTCATAATATCGGTCATGGTTGTTATAAATATAGTTGTGGTTGTTACAATCATAGTCGTGGTTATTGTTGTTAATCGCGGCCGGCTGTTATAAACATGGGCGTGGTTGTTATAATCATAGTCGGTTGTTATGAATCGCTATCGTAGTTGTTAAAGCAATCATAGTCGTGGTTGTTATAATTATGGTCGGTTATGGATCAGCGTCGTAGTTATAACTGGCGGTCGGCTGTTATAACTGCGGTCGGGTTATAATCGCGGTCGTGGTTGTTATAATCATGGTCGTGGTTGTTATAATTTGGTCGTGGTTGTTATAATCATGGTCGCAGTTGCTGTTACAACAATAGTCGTGTGGTTGTTATAATCATAGTTGTGGTTGTTATAATCATATTCGTGGTTGTTATAATCATGGTCGTGGTTGTTATAATCATGGTCGTGTTGTTTTAATCATGGTCGTGGTTGTTATAACTGGGCGGTCGTGGTTGTTATAATCATGGTCGTGGTTGCTATAATCATAGTCGTGGTTGTTATAATCATGGTCGTTTGTTATACCCTGGGTCGTGTTTGGTTATAAATCATGGTCGTATGGTTATAATCATGGTAATTATGGTCGTGGTTGTTATAATCATGGTCTTGGTTGTTACAATCATGGTCGTGGTTGTTATAATCATAGTCGTGGTGTCGTTATGATCATAGTCGTGGATGTTATAATCATGGTCGTGGTTGTTATATTCATGGTCGTGCTTGTTATAATTATATTCGTGGTTGTTATAATCATGGTCGTGGTTGATATAATCATGTCGTGGTTATTATAATCATAGTCGTGGTTGTTATAATCATGGTCGTGATTGTTATAATCATGGTCGTGGTTATATTCATGGTCGTGCTTGTTATAATCATAGTCGTGGTTGTTGTAATCATAGTCGTGGCTGTTATAATCATGGTCGTGGTTGTTATAATCATGATCGTGATTGTTATAATCATGGTAGTGGTTATATTCATGGTCGTGCTTGTTATAATCATAGTCGTGGTTGTTGTAATCATAGTCGTGGTTGTTATTATCATGGTCGTGGTTGTAATAGTCATGGTCGTGCTTGTTATAATTATATTCGTGATTGTTATAATCATGGTCGTGGTTATATTCATGGTCGTGCTTGTTATAATCATAGTCGTGGTTGTTGTAATCATAGTCGTGGTTGTTATAATCATGGTCGTGGTTGTTATAATCATGGTCGTGGTTGTTATAATCATGGTCGTTGTTATATTCATGGTCGTGCTTGTTATAATCATAGTCGTGGTTGTTGTAATCATAGTCGTGGTTGTTATAATCATAGTCGTGGTTGTTATAATCATGGTCGTGGTTGTTATAATCATGGTCGTTGTTATAATCATATTCGTGGTTGTTATAATATGGTCGTGGTTGTCATAATCATGGTTCGTGGTTGTTATAGTCATGGTCGTGGTTGTTATAATCATGGTCCTGGTTATAATAATCATGGTCCTGGTTATTAGGTACTGTAAGTATCTAGTATACTATAGGAAGGAATAGAATAAAAGTTAGAATAATTAGTTAAAGAAATATTCGCCATAAGGAGAGGGTAAAATCATAAAAAAAAATTATTATGAATCACCGATGATCATTCCGAGATAAATTATATTATGAAGAGAAGTGACCTTGATTCTGGTTAGATTAGTCACCATCCGCTAAGTCATCACCTGTGTTAAGTCATCATAGTCGTCATGTGCGTTAGTCAGTTTTAGGCCCATCTCACACGACTGACCGACCATCGATGTTCTTTCCGCGCGAGGGTGTTACTTTTTAATGCATATTATTATTTACGCTGGTGGATGTAAGACCAGCAACCGTCACTGATGCAGCTATGGTCAATTTGGTGTTATACTTGTTTATAAATGCCTTCTAATCTGTCTCAAGTCTGTCCGTCCTGTCTATTATCATCCCATCTGCCTGTGGGGGAGTTGATCCTGTAGGTGCAGCAGCAGCAGCAGGTGGTGTTGGTGGACTGTGGGGGAGTTGATCCTGTAGGTGCAGCAGCAGCAGCAGCAGGTGGTGGTGGACTGTGGGGGAGTTGATCCTGTAGGTGCAGCAGCAGCAGCAGGTGGTGGTGGTGGACTGTGGGGAAGTTGATCCTGTAGGTGCAGCAGCAGCAGCAGCAGGTGGTGTTGGTGGACTGTGGGGGAGTTGATCCTGTAGGTGCAGCAGGTGGTGGTAGATTGTGGGGGAGGTGATCCTCTAGGTGTAGCAGCAACAGCAGGTGGTGGTGGACTGTGGGGGAGATGATCCTGTAGGTGCAGCAGCAACAGCAGGATGGTGGTGGTGGACTGGGGGAGTTGATCCTGTAGGTGCAGCAGCAAGTGGTGGTGGGACTCTGGGGGGAGTTGATCCTGCAGGCAGCAGCAGGGTGGGCGTGGGGAAGGATCCCAGGCAGCAGCAGCAGCAGGTTGTGGGGGCGGCCTCAGGGGAGCTGACCTTCAGGTGACAGCAGCAGCAGGTGGTGGAGCCACCTGGGGAGTGCGATCCTGCAAGCAGCAAGTGGTGGTGGTGGTCTGTGGGGAGAACTCTCAGGCAGCAGGCAGGACATGGGGGGAGGTGATTCCAAGGCAGCAGGTGGTAGGCGGGGGATGATCCTGCAGGCAGCAGCAGCAGCAGGTGGTGGCGGACTGTGGGAGTTGATCCTGCAGGCAGCAGCAAGGTGGTGACTGTGGGGAGTTGACTTGCAGTGCAGCAGCAGGTGGTGGGCGGGGAGTTGATCCCAGCAGCAGCAGCAGTGGCTGTGGTGGCGGCCCATAGGAGTTGATCCTGCAGCTGCATCAGCAGCAGGCCTCAGGGGAGCTGATCCTGCAGCAGCAGCAGGTGGTAGGCTGTGGGGAGCACCCCATTTGCAGCAGGTGCATTTGACCATGGGGAGGATCCTGTAGGTGCACAGAGCAGCAACAGCAGATGGTAGATGGCCTGTGAGGGAGGTGATCCCAGGTGCAGGGCAGAGCAGCAAGAGGTGGTGGTGGGACTATGGGGGAGGTGATCCTGTAGGCAGCAGCAGCAGCAACAGCAGATGGTAGATGGCCTAGCATGCACCGAACGAAGCATTG
>NW_024745793.1:0-27911 GCF_018991925.1 Homarus americanus
TCCCTGACCGAGTATAACAAAGGCCTCTGGTCGAGTATAACAAAGTCCCCTGATCGAGCATAACAAAGTCCACTCATCATGTATAACAAAGTCCCCTGATCGAGTATAACATATCCCCTGATCGAATATAACAAAGTCCACCGATTGAGCATAACAGAGTCCATTGGTCAAGTATAAAAAAGTCCCCTGGTCGTGTATAACAAAGTCCCCTGATCTAGTATAACAAAGTCCCCTGGTCGAGTATAGCAAAGTCCCCTGATCGAGTATAACAAAGCCTCCTGATCGAATATAACAAAGTCCCGTGGTCCAGTATAATAAAGTCCCTGATCGAGTATAACATATCCCCTGCTCGAGTATAACAACGTCTCCTGGCACAGTATAACAAATTCCCCAGATCGAGCATAACAAAGTCCCCTGATCGATTATAACAAAGTCCTCTGGTCGAGTATAACAAAGGGGCCTGATCGAGTAAGACAAAGTATCCTAATCGAGTATAACAAAGTCCCCTGATCCTAGTATAACAAAGCCCACTGGACGAGCATAACAAAGTCCCCTGATTGAGTATAACAAAGTCCCCTGATCGAGTATAACAAAGTCCCCTGGTACCAGTATAACAAAGTCCCCTGGTCGAGTATAACATATCCCCTGATCGAGTAGAACAAAGTCTCCTGATCGAGTATAACAAAGTCTCCTGATCGAGTATAACAAAGCCCCCTGCTCGGGTATAAGAAAGTCCCCTGATCGAGTATAATAAAGTCTCCTGATCGAGTATAACTAAGGCCCCTAATCGAATCCAAAAAAGGCCCCTAATCGAGTATAACAAAGTCCCCTGATCTAGTATAACAAAGGCCTTTCATCGAGTATAACAAAGTCCACTGGTCCAGTATAACAAAGTCCCTGATCGAGTATTACATATCCCCTGCTCGAGTATAACAACGTCTCCTAGCCCAGTATAACAAAGTCCCCAGATTGAGAATAACAAAGTCCCCTGATCGATTATAACAAAGTCCCCTGGTCGATTATAACAAAGGGCCCTGATCGAGTAAGACAAAGTCCCCTAATCGAGTATAACAAAGTCCCCTGGTCCAGTATAACAAAGGCCCCTGATCGAGTATAACATATCCCCTGATCGAGTATAACAAAGTCTCCTGTCCCAGTATAACAAAGTCCCCAGATCAAGCATAAAAAGTCCCCTGATCGATTATAACAAAGCCCCTGACCGAGTATAACAAAGGCCTCTGGTCGAGTATAACAAAGTTCCCTGGTCGAGAATAACAAAGTCCAGTGATCCTAGTATAACATAGCCCCCTGGACGAGTATAACAAAGTCCCCAGATCGAGTATAACAAAGTTCCATGAACGATTACAACAAATTCCCCTGGTCGAGTATAACAAAGGGCCCTGATCGGCGTAAGACAAAGTCCACTGATCGAGTATAACAAAGTCCCCTGATCCTAATATAACAAAACCCACTGGACGAGTATAACAAAGTCCCCTGAACCGAGTATAACAAAGTCCCCTGGTCGAGTACAACAAAGTTTTCTAATCGAGTATAACAAAGTCCCCTGATCGAGTATAACAAAGCCCCCTGGACGAGTATAATAAAGTCCCCTGATCGAGTATAACAAAGTCCCTGATCGAGTATAACAAAGTCCCCTGGTACAGTATAACAAAGACCCTGATCGAGTATAACATATCCCCTGATTGAGTATAACAAAGTCTCCTGGCCCAGTATAAAAAAGTCCCCAGATCGAGCATAACAAAGTCCCCTGATCGATTATAACATAGTCCCTGACCGAGTATAACAAAGGCCTCAGGTCGAGTATAACAAAGTCCCCTGGTCGAGAATTACAAAGTCCCCTGATCCTAGTATAACAAAGCCCCCTGGACGAGTATAACAAAGTCCCCTGGTCCAGTATAACAAAGTCCCCTGATCGAGTATAACATATCCCCTGATCGAGTAAAACAACGTCTCCTGGCCCAGTATAACAAATTCCCCAGATCGAGCATAACAAAGTCCCCTGATCGATTACAACAAAGTCCCCTGGTCGAATATAACAAAGGGCCCTGATCGAGTAAGGCAAAGTCCCCTGATCGAGTATAACAAAGTCCCCTGATCCTAGTATAACAAAGCCCACTAGACGAGTATAACAAAGTCCCCTGAACCGAGTATAACAAAGTCCCCTCATCGAGTATAACATATCCCCTTATCGAGTATAACAAAGTCCCTGGTGGAGTATAACAAAGTCCCCTGGTCGAGTATAACAAAGTTTTCTAATCGAGTATAACAAAGGCCCCTGGTCAAGTATAACAAAGGCCCCTCATCGAGTATAACAAAGTCCATTGGTCAAGTATAAAAAAGTCCCATGATCGAGTATAACAAAGCCCCTTGCTCTAGTATAAGAAAGTCCCATGATCGATAATAACAAAGTCCCCTGATTGAGTATAACAAATGCCCGTGATCGAGTCTGAAAAGGCCCCTAATCGAGTATAACAAAGTCCCCTGATCTAGTATAACAAAGGCCCCTGATCGAGTAACACAAAGGCCCCTCATCGAGGATAACAAAGTCCCCTGGTCGAGTATAACAAAGTCCCCTGTTCGAATCTAACAAAGCCCCCTTATCGAGTAATAACAAATTCCCCTTATCGAGTATAACAAGGTCCCCTTATCGAGTATAACAAAAGTCCGGTGATCGAGTATAACAAAGGCCCCTGGTCGAGTATAACAAAGTCCCCTGATCGAGTATAACAAAAGTCCCCTGATCGAGTATAATAAAGTCCCCTGATCGAGTATAAAAAAGTCCCCTGGCCCAGTACAACAAAGTCCCCATATCGAGCATAACAAAGCCCCCTGATCGATTATAACAAAGTCCCCTGGTCGAGTATAGCAAAGGGCTCTGATCGAGTAAGACAAAGTCCCCTGATCGAGTATAACAAAGCCCCCTGAACGAGTATAACAAATTCCCCTGATCGAGTATAACAAAGTTCAGTTGTCCAGTATAACAAAGTCCCCAGATCGAGTATACAAAGGCCCCTCATCGAGTATAACAAAGTCCATTGGTCAAGTATTAAAGACCCCTGGTCGAGTATAACAAAGTCCCCTGATGGAGTATAACAAAGTCCCCTGATCGAGTATAACAAAGCCTCTTGATCGAGTATAACAAAGTCCCCTGATCTAGTATAACAAAGGCCCCTGATCGAGTATAACAAAGGCCCCTTATCGAGTATAACAAAGTCCCTGGTCGAGTATAACAAAGTCCCCTGTTCGTGTCTAACAAAGTCCCTTTATCGAGTATAACAAATTCCCCTTATCGAATATAACAATGTCCCTTGATCGAGTATAACAAAATCCCCTGGTCGAGAATAACAAAGTTTTCTAATCGAGTATAACAAAGTCCTCTGATTGAGTATAACAAAGTCCCCTGATCGAGTATAACAAAGTCCTCTAATCAAGTATAACAAAGTCCCCTGATCGAGTATAACAAAGTCCCCTGGTCGAGTATAGCAAAGTCCCCTGATCGAGTATAACAAAGCCTCCTGATCGAATATAACAAAGTCCCCTGGTCCAATATAACAAAGTCCCCTGATCGAGTATAACATATCCCCTGCTCGAGTATAACAACTTCTCCTGGCTCAGTATAACAAAGTCCCCAGATCGAGCATAACAAAGTCCCCTGATCGATTATAACAAAGTCCTCTGGTCGAGTATAAAAAAGGGGCCTGATCGAGTAAGACAAAGTATCCTAATCGAGTATAACAAAGTCCCCTGATCCTAGTATAGCAAAGCCCCCTGATATAACAAAGATCGAGTATAACAAAGTCCCCTGATCGAGTATAACAAAGTCCCCTGGTACAGAATAACAAAGAACCCTGATCGAGTATAACATATCCCCTGATTGAGTATAACAAAGTCTCCTGGCTCAGTATAACAATGTCCCCAGATCGAGCATAACAAAGTCCCCTGATCGATTACAACATAGTCCCTGACCGAGTATAACAAAGGCCTCTGGTCGAGTATAACAAAGTCCCCTGGTCGAGAATAACAAAGTCCAAAGTCCTGAGTCGAATACAACAAAGTCCCCTGGTCGAACAAAGGGCCCTGATCGAGTAAGACAAAGTCCCCTGATCGAGTATAACAAAGTCCCCTGATCCTAGTATAAGAAAGTCGCCTGAACCGAGTATAACAAAGTCCCCTCATCGAGTATTACATATCCCCTGATCGAGTATAACAAAGTCCCTGGTGGAATATAACAAAGTTCCCTGGTCGAGTATAACAAAGTTTTCTAATCGAGTATAACAAAGGCCCCTGGTCAAGTATAACAAAGGCCCCTCATCGAGTATAACAAAGTCCATTGGTCAAGTATAAAAAAGTCCCATGATCGAGTATAACAAAGCCCCTTGCTCGAGTATAAGAAAGTCCCCTGATCGAGTATAACAAAGTCCCCTGATTGAGTATAACAAAGGCCCGTGATCGAGTCTGAAAAGGCCCCTAATCGAGTATAACAAAGTCCCCTGATCTAGTATAACAAGTCCCCTTATCGAGTATAACAAGGTCCCCTTATCGAGTATAACAAAGTCCGGTGATCGAGTATAACAAAGGCCCCTGGTCGAGTATAACAAAGTCCCCTGATCGAGTATAACAAAAGTCCCCTGATCGAGTATAATAAAGTCCCCTGATCGAGTATAAAAAAGTCCCCTGTCCCAATACAACAAAGTCCCTATATCGAGCATAACATAGCCCCCTGATCGATTTTAACAAAGTCCCCTGGTCGAGTATAACAAAGGGCTCTGATCGAGTAGGACAAAGTCCCCTGATCGAGTATAACAAAGCCCCCTGAACGAGTATAACAAATTCCCCTGATCGAGTATAACAAAGTTCAGTTGTCCAGTATAACAAAGTCACCAGATCGAGTATAACAAAGGCCCCTCATCGAGTATAAAAAAGTCCATTGGTCAAGTATTAAAGACCCCTGATCGAGTATAACAAAAGCCCCTCATCGAGTATAGCAAAGTCCATTGGTCAAATATAGGAAAGTCCACTGATCGAGTATTACAAAATCCCCTGATTAATTATAATAAAGTCCCCTGGTCGAGTATAACAAAGTTCCCTGATTTAGTATAACAAAGTTCCCTGGTCGAGTATAACAAAGCCCCCTTCATCGAGTATAACAAAGGCCCCTAATCGAGTATAACAAAGTCCCCTGATTGAGTATAACAAAGTCCCCTGATCAAATATAACAAAGTCCTCTGGTTGAGTATAACAAAGACCCCTGATCGAGTATAACATATCCCCTGATCGAGTATAACAAAGTCCCCTGATCGAGCATAACAAAGTCCATTGGTCAAGTATAAAAAAGTCCCTGGTCGTGTATAACAAAGTCCCCTGATCGAGTATAACAAAGTCCCCTGGTCAAGTATAGCAAAGTCCCCTGATCGAGTATAACAAAGCCTCCTGATCGAATCTAACAAAGTCCCCTGGCCCAGTATAACATATCCCCTGCTCGAGTATAACAACGTCTCCTGGCCCAGTATAACAAAGTCCCCAGAACGAGCATAACAAAGTCCCCTGATCGATTATAACAAAGTCCTCTGGTCGAATATAACAAAGGGCCCAGATATAACAGTATAACAAAGTCCCCTAATCAAGTATAACAAAGTCCCCTGATCCTAGTATAACAAAGTCCCCTGATCGAGTATAACAAAGTCTCCTGGTCCAGTATAACAAAGGCCCCTGATCGAGTATAACATATCCCCTGATCGAGTATAACAAAGTCTCCTGTCCCAGTATAACAAAGTCCCCAGATCGAGCATAACAAAGTCCCCTGATCGATTATAACAAAGTCCCCGGACCGAGTATAACAAAGGCCTCTGGTCGAGTATAACAAAGTCCCCTGGACGAGAATAACAAAGTCCAGTGATCCTAGTATAACAAAGCCCCCTGGACGAGTATAGCAAAGTCCCAAGATCGAGTATAACAAAGTTCCATGATCGATTACAAAAAATTCCCCTGGTCGAGTATAACAAAGGGCCCTAATCGAGTAAGACAAAGTCCCCTGATCCTAATATAACAAAGCCCACTGGACGAGTATAACAAAGTCCCCTGATCGAGTATAACATCCCCTGATCGAGTATGAAAAAGTCCCTGGTGGAGTATAACAAAGTCCCCTGGTCGAGTATAACAAAGTTTTCTAATCGAGTATAACAAAGGCCCCTGGTCGATTATAACAAAGTCCCCTGATCAAGTATAACAAATTCCCCTGATCGAGTATAACACATCCCCTGATCGAGTATTAGAAAGGCCCCTAATCGAGTATAACAAAGTCCTCTGATCGAGTATAACAAAGTCCCCTGATCGAGTATAACAAAGTCCCCTGATCAAGTATAACAAAGTCCTCTGATCGAGTATCACATATCCCCTGATCGATTATAACAAAGTCCTCTGGTCGAGTATAACAAAGTCCCCTGATCGAGTATAACAAAAGCCCCTCATCGAGTATAGCAAAGTCCATTGATCGAGTATGACAAAGTCCCCTGATTAACTAGAAAAAGTCCCCTAGTCGAGTATAACAAAGTTCCCTAATCGAGTATAACAAAGTCACCTGGTCGAGTATAACAAAGCCCCCTCATCGAGTATAACAAAGGCCCCTAATCGAGTATAACAAAGTCCCCTGGTCGAGTATAGCAAAGTCCCCTGATCGGGTATAACAAAGTCCCCTGAGCGAGTATAACATATCCCTGATCGAGTATAACAATGTTCTCTGGTCGAGTATAAAAAAGTCCCCTGATCGAGTATAACAAAGGCCCCTCATGGAGTATAACAAAGTCCATTGGACAAGTATAAAAAAGTCCCCTGGTCGAGTATATCAATGTCCCCTGATCGAGTATAACAAAGTCCCCTGATCTAATATAACAAAGGCCGCTGATCGAGTATAACAAAGGCCCATCATCGAGTATAACAAAGTCCATCGGTCAAGTATAAAAAAGTCACCTGGCCGAGTATAACAAAGTCCCCTGATCGAATATAACAAAGTCCCCTGGTCGAGTATAACAAAGCACCCTCATCGAGTATAACAAAGGCACCTAATCGAGTATAACAAAGTCCCCTGATTGAGTATAACAAAGTCCCCTGATCGAGTATAACAAAGTCCTCTGGTTGAGTATAACAAAGTCCCCTGATCGAGTATACCATATCCCCTTATCGAGTATAACAAAGTCGTCTCGTCGAGTATAAAAAAGTCCCCTGATCGCGTATAACAAACTCCCCTTCTCGAGTATAACAAAGTCCCCAGATCGAGTATAACAAACGCCCCTCATCGAGTATATCAAAGTCCCCTGATCGAGTATAACAAAGTCCATTGGTCAAGTATAAAAACGTCCCCTGGTCGAGTATTAGAAAGTCCCCTGATAGAGTATAACAAAGTCTCCTGATCGAGTATAACAAAGGCCCCTTATCGAGTTTAAAAAAGGCCCCTAATCGAGTATAACAAAGTCCTCTGATCGAGTATAACAAAGTACTGTGATCGAGTATAACAAAGTCCCCTGATCAAGTATAACAACGTCCCCTGATCGAGTATAACATATCCCCTCATCGAGTTTAACAAAGTGTTCTGGTCGAGTATAACAAAGTCCCCTGATCTAATATAACAAAGGCCGCTGATCGAGTATAACAAAGGCCCATCATCGAGTATAACAAAGTCCATCGGTCAAGTATAAAAAAGTCACCTGGCCGAGTATAACAAAGTCCCCTGATCGAATATAACAAAGTCCCCTGGTCGAGTATAACAAAGCACCCTCATCGAGTATAACAAAGGCACCTAATCGAGTATAACAAAGTCCCCTGATTGAGTATAACAAAGTCCCCTGATCGAGTATAACAAAGTCCTCTGGTTGAGTATAACAAAGTCCCCTGATCGAGTATACCATATCCCCTTATCGAGTATAACAAAGTCGTCTCGTCGAGTATAAAAAAGTCCCCTGATCGCGTATAACAAACTCCCCTTCTCGAGTATAACAAAGTCCCCAGATCGAGTATAACAAACGCCCCTCATCGAGTATATCAAAGTCCCCTGATCGAGTATAACAAAGTCCATTGGTCAAGTATAAAAACGTCCCCTGGTCGAGTATTAGAAAGTCCCCTGATAGAGTATAACAAAGTCTCCTGATCGAGTATAACAAAGGCCCCTTATCGAGTTTAAAAAAGGCCCCTAATCGAGTATAACAAAGTCCTCTGATCGAGTATAACAAAGTACCGTGATCGAGTATAACAAAGTCCCCTGATCAAGTATAACAACGTCCCCTGATCGAGTATAACATATCCCCTGATCGAGTATAACAAAGTGTTCTGGTCGAGTATAACAAAGATCCCTGATTGAGTATAACAAAGTCCCTGGTCGAGTATAACAAAGTCCCCTGATCGAGTATAACAAAAGCCGCTTATCGAGTATAGCAAAGTCCATTGGTCAAATATAGGAAAGTCCACTGATCGAGTATGACAAAGTCCCCTGATTAATTATAAAAAAGTCCCTAGTCGAGTATAATAAAGTTCCTGATCGAGTATAACAAAGTCCTCTGGTCGAGTATAACAATGCCCCCTCATCGAGTGTAACAAAGGCCCCTAATCGAGTATAACAAAGTCCCCTGATTGAGTATAACAAAGTCCCCTGCTCAAGTATAACAAAGTCCTCTGGTTGAATATAACAAAGTCCCCTGATCGAGTATAACATATCCCCTGATCGAGTATAACAAAGTCCTCTCGTTCGAGTATAAAGAAGTCCCCTGGTCGAGTATAACAAAGTCCCCTGGTCAATTATAGCAAAGTCCCCTGATCGGGTATAACAAAGTCCCTTGATCGAGTGTAACATATCCCCTGATCGAGTATAACAAAGTCCTCTGGTCGAGTATAAAAAAGTCCCCTCATCGAGTATAACAAAGGCCCCTCATCGAGTATAACAAAGTCCATTGGTCAAGTATTAATAAGTCCCCTGGTCGAGTATATCAATGTCCCCTGATCGTGTATAACAAAGTCCCCTGGTCGAGTATAGCAAAGTCCCCTGATCGAGTATAATAAAGTCCCCTGATCGAGTATAACAAAGTCGCCTGATCTAGTATAACAAAGGCCCCTGATCGAGTATAACAAAGGCCCCTCATCGAGTATAACAAAGTCCCTTGATCGAGAATTTAAATGCCGCCTAATCGAGTATAACAAATTCCCCTGGTCGAGGATAACAAAGTCCCCTGTTCGAGTATAACAATGTTCGGTGATTGAGTATAACAAAGGCCCCTGTTCGAGTATAACAAAGTCTCCTGATCGAGTATAACAAAAGTCCCCTGGTGCAGTATAACAAAGTCCGCTGATCGAGTATAAAATAGTCCCCTGGCCCAGTATAACAAAGTCCCCATATCGAGCATAACAAAGTCCCCTGATCGATTATAACAAAGTCCCTTGGTGGGGTATAGCAAAGCGCCCTGATCGAGTAAGACAAAGTCCCCTGATCGAGTATAACAAAGTCCCCTGATCGAGTATACAAAGCCCCCTGGACGAGTATAACAAAGTCCCCTGATCGAGTATAACAAAGTACACTGATCGAGTAAAACAAAGTCTAATGGCCCAGTATAACAAAGTCCCCAGATCGAGCATAACAAAGTCCCCTGATCGATTATAACAAAGTCCCCTGACCGATTATAACAAAGGCCTCCGGTCGAGTATAACAAAGTCCCCTGGTCGAGAATAACAATGTCCCCTGATACTAGTATAACAAAGTCCTATAGTCGAGTATAAAAAAGGTAACTGATCGAGTATAACAAAGGCCCCTAATCGATTATAACAAAGTCCATTTGTCATATATAACAAATTCCCCTGGTCGAGTACAAAAAAGTCCCCTGCTCAAGTATAACAAACTCCCCTTCTCGAGTATAACAAAGTCCCGAGATCGAGTATAACAAAGGTCCCTCATCGAGTATAACAAAGTCCATCGGTCAAGTATAAAAAAGTCCCCTGGTCTAGTATAACAAAGTCACCTGATCGAATATAACAAAGTCCCCTGGTCGAGTATAACAAAGCCCCCTCATCGAGTATAACAAAGGCCCCTAATCGAGTATAACAAAGTCCCCTGATTGAGAATAACAAAGTCCCCTGATCGAGTAGAACAAAGCCCCCTGCTCGAGTATAACAAAGTCCCCTGATCAAGTATAACAAAGTCCCCTGATCTAGTATAACAAAGGCCCCTCATCGAGTATAACAAAGGCCCCTCATCGAATTTAACAAAGTCCCCTGATCGAGTATTTCAAAGCTGCATAATCGAGTATAACAAAGTCCCCTGGTCGAGGGTAACAAAGTCCCCTGTTCGAGTATAACAAAATCCGGTGATTGAGTATAACAAAGACCCCTGGTCGAGTATAACAAAGTCTCCTGATCGAGTATAACAAAAGTCCTCTGATCGAGTATAACAAAGTCCCCTAATCGAGTATAACAAAGTCCCCAGGTCGAGTATAACAAAGGCCCCTCATCGAGTATAACAAAGTCCATTGGTCAAGTATAAAAAAGTCCCCTGGTCGAGTATATCAATGTTCCCTGCACGACTATAAGAAAGTCCCCTGATCGAGTATAACAAAGACCCCTGATCTAGTATAACAAAGGCCCCCTCATCGAGTATAACAAAGGCCCCTCATCGAGTATAACAAAGTCCCCTGATCGAGTATTTCAAAGCCGCCTTATCGTGTATAACAAATTCCCCTGGTCGAGTATAACAAAGTCCCCTGATTGAGTATAACAAAGTCCCCTGGTCGAGTATAGCAAAGTCCGATAATCAAGTATAACAAAGTCCTCTGATCGAGTATAACATATCCCCTGTTCGAGTATAACAAAGTCCTCTGGTCGAGTATAACAACGTTCCCTGATCGAGTATAACAAAGTCCCTTGGTCGAGTATAACACAGTCTCCTAATCGAGAATAACAAAAGCCCCTCATCGAGTATAGCAAAGTCCATTGGTCAAATATAGGAAAGTCCACTGATCCAGTATGACAAAGTCCCATGATTAATTCCAAAAAAGTCCCCTGGTCGAGTATAACAAAGTACCCTGATCGAGTATAAGAAAGTTCACTAATCGAGTATAACAAAGTCCCCTGGTTGAGTATAACAAAGTCCCCTGATCAAGTATAACATATCCCCTGATCGAGTATAACAAAGTCCTCTGGTCGAGTATAAAAAAGTCCCCTCATTGAGTATAACAAAGTCCATTGGTCAAGAATAAAAAAGTCCCCTGGTCGAGTATATCAATGTCCCCTGCACGACTATAAGAAAGTCCCCTGATCGAGTATAACAAAGTCCCCTGATCTAGTATAACAAAGGCCCCCTCATCGAGTATAACAAGGGCCCCTCATCGAGTATAACAAACTCCCCTGATCGAGTATTTTAAAGCCGCCTTATCGTGTATAACAAATTCCCCTGGTCGAGGATAACAAAGTCCCCTGTTCCAGTCTAACAAAGTCCCCTTATCGAGTATAACAAAGTCCGGTGATTGAGTATAACAAAGGCCCCTGGTCGAGTATAACAAAGTCTCCTGATCGAGTATAACAAAAGTCCCCTGATCGAGTATAACAAAGTCCGCTGATCGAATGTAAATAAGTCCCCTGGCCCATTATAACAAAGTCCCCATATCGAGCATAACAAAGTCCCCTGATCGATTATAACAAAGTCCCTTGGTCGAGTATAGCAAAGGGCCCTGATCGAGTAAGACAAAGTCCCCTGATCGAGTATAACAAAGTCCCCTGGTCCAATATAACAAAGTCCCCTAATCGAGTATAACACATCCCCTGATCGAGTATAACAAAGTCTAATGGCTCAGGATAACAAAGTCCGCATATCGAGCATAACAAAGTCCCCTAATCGTGTATAAAAAAGTCCCTTGATCGAGTATAACAAAGACCCCTGCTCGAGTATAACAAAGTCCCCTGGTCGGGAATAACAAAGTCCTCTGATACTAGTATAACAAAGTCTTATGGTCGAGTATAAAAAAGTCCCTTGATCGAGTATAACAAAGTCCCCTGCTAGAGTATAACAAAGTCCCCTGATCGATTATAACAAAGGCCCTCATCGAGTATAACAAAGTCCATTGGTCAAGTATTAAAAAGTCCCCTGGTCGAGTCTAACAAAGTCCCCATATCAAGTATAACAAAATCCGGTGATTGAGTTTAACAAAGGCCCCTGGTCGAGTATAACAAAGTCTCCTGATCGAGTGTAACAAAAGTCCCCTGATCGAGTATAACAAAGTCCCCTAAACGAGTTTAAAAAAGTCCCCTGGTCCAGTATAACAAAGTTCGCTAATCGAGTATAAAAAAGTCCCCTGGCCCAGTATAACAAAGTCCCCATATCGAGCATAACAAAGACCCCTGATCGATTATAACAAAGTCCCTTGGTGGGGTATAGCAAAGCGCCCTGATCGAGTAAGACAAAGTCCCCTGATCGAGTATAACACAGTCCCCTGATCGAGTATAACAAAGCCCCCTGGACGAGTATAACAAAGTCCCCTGATTGAGTATAACAAAGTACACTGATCGAGTAAAACAAAGTCTAATGGCCCAGTATAACAAAGTCCCCAGATCGAGCATAACAAAGTCCCCTGATCGATTATAACAAAGTCCCCTGACCGATTATAACAAAGGCCTCCGGTCGAGTATAACAAAGTCCCCTGGTCGAGAATAACAATGTCCCCTGATACTAGTATAACAAAGTCCTATAGTCGAGTATAAAAAAGTCAACTGATCGAGTATAACAAAGTCCCCTGCTCGAGTATAACAAAGTCCCCTGATCGAGTATAACAAAGGCCCCTCATCGATTATAACAAAGTCCATTTGTCATATATAAAAAAGTCCCCTGGTCGAGTATAAAAAAGTCCCCTGCTCAAGTATAACAAACTCCCCTTCTCGAGTATAACAAAGTCCCGAGATCGAGTATAACAAAGGTCCCTCATCGAGTATAACAAAGTCCATCGGTCAAGTATAAAAAAGTCCCCTGGTCTAGTATAACAAAGTCACCTAATCGAATATAACAAAGTCCCCTGGTCGAGTATAACAAAGCCCCCTCATCGAGTATAACAAAGGCCCCTAATCGAGTATAACAAAGTCCCCTGATTGAGAATAACAAAGTCCCCTGATCGAGTAGAACAAAGCCCCCTGCTCGAGTATAACAAAGTCCCCTGATCGAGTATAACAAAGTCCCCTGATCTAGTATAACAAAGGCCCCTCATCGAGTATAACAATGGCCCCTCATCGAGTATAACAAAGTCCATCAGTCAAGTATAAAAAATTCCCCTGGTCGAGTATAACAAAGTCCCCTAATCGAATATAACAAAGTCCCCTGGTCGAGTATAACAAAGCCCCCTCATCGAGTATAACAAAGGCCCCTAATCGAGTAAAACAAAGTCCCCTGATCGAGTATAACAAAGCCCCCTAGAGGAGTATAACAAAGTCTCCTCATCGAGTATACCAAAGTCCCCTGATCGAGTATAACAAAGTCCCTTGGTCCAGTATAACAAAGTCCCCAAATCGAGTATAACACATCCCCTGATCGAGTATAACAAAGTGTAGTGGCCCAGTATAACAAAGTCCCCAGATCGAGCATAACAAAGTCCCCTGATCGATTATAACAAAGTCCCCTGACCGAATATAACAAAGGCCTCTGGTCGAGTATAACAATGTCCCCTGGTCAAGAATAACAAAGTCCCCTGATACTAGTATACTAAAGTCCTATGGTCGAGTATAAAAAAGTCCCCTGATCGAGTATAACAAAGTTCCCTGCTCGGGTATAACAAAGTCCCCTGATCGAGTATAACAAAGGCCCTCATCGATTATAACAAAGTCCATTGTTCAAGTATAAAAAAGACCTCTGGTCGAGTATAACAAAGTCCCCTGATCGAGTATAACAAAGTCCCCTGGTCGTGTATAGCAAAGTCCGATAATCAAGTATAACAAAGTTCTCTGATCGAGTATAACATATCCCCTGTTCGAGTATAACAAAGTCCTCTGGTCGAGTATAACAACGTTCCCTGATCGAGTATAACAAAGTCCATTGGTCGAGTATAACACAGTCTCCTGATCGAGTATAAAAAAAGCCCCTCATCGAGTATAGCAAAGTCCATTGGTCAAACATAGGAAAGTCCACTGATCGAGTATGACAAAGTCCCCGATTAATTCTAAAAAAGTCCCCTGGTCGAGTATAACAAACTACCCTCATCGAGTATAAGAAAGTTTCCTAATCGAGTATAACAAAGTCCCCTGGTTGAGTATAACAAAGTCCCCTGATCAAGTATAACATATCCCCTGATCGAGCATAACAAAGTCCTCTGGTCGAGTATAAAAAAGTCCCCTGATCGAGTATAACAAAGGCCCCTCATCGAGTATAACAAAGTCCATTGGTCAAGTATAAAAATGTCCCCTGGTCGAGTATATCAATGTCCCCTGCTCGAGTATAAGAAAGTCCCCTGATTGAGTATAACAAAGTCCCCTGATCTAGTATAACAAAGGCCCCTCATCGAGTATAACAAAGGCCCCTCATCGAGTATAACAAAGTCCCCTGATCGAGTATTTCAAAGCCGCCTAATCGTGTATAACAAATTCCCCTGGTCGAGGATAACAATGTCCCCTGTTCCAGTCTAACAAAGTCCCCTTATCGAGTATAACAAAGTCCGCTGATCGAGTATAAAAAAGTCCCCTGGCCCAGTATAACAAAGTCCCCATATCGAGCATAACAAAGTCCCCTGATCGATTATAACAAAGTCCCTTGGTCGAGTATAGCAAAGGGCCCTGATCGAGTAAGACAAAGTCCCCTGATCGAGTATAACAAAGTCCCCTGGTCCAATATAACAAAGTCCCCTAATCGAGTATAACACATCCCCTGATCGAGTATAACAAAGTCTAATGGCTCAGGATGACAAAGTCCCCATATCGAGCATAACAAAGTCCCCTAATCGAGTATAAAAAAGTCCCTTGATCGAGTATAACAAAGTCCCCTGCTCGAGTATAACAAAGTCCCCTGGTCGGGAATAACAAAGTCCTCTGATACTAGTATAACAAAGTCCTATGGTCGAGTATAAAAAAGTCCCTTGATCGAGTATAACAAAGTCCCCTGCTCGAGTATAACAAAGTCCCCTGATCGATTATAACAAAGGCCCTCATCGAGTATAACAAAGTCTATTGGTCAAGTATAAAAAAGTCCCCTGGTCGAGTCTAACAAAGTCCCCTAATCGAGTATAAAAAAGTCCCCTGGTCCAGTATAACAAAGTTCGCGAATCGAGTATAAAAAAGTCCCCTGGCCCAGTATAACAAAGTCCCCATATCGAGCATAACAAAGACCACTGATCGATTATAACAAAGTCCCTTGGTGGAGTATAGCAAAGCGCCCTGATCGAGTAAGACAAAGTCCCCTGATCGAGTATAACAAAGTCCCCTAATCGAGTATAACAAAGCCCCCTAGACGAGTATAACAAAGTCCCCTGATCGAGTATAACAAAGTACACTGATCGAGTAAAACAAAGTCTAATGGCCCAGTATAACAAAGTCCCCAGATCGAGCATAACAAAGTCCCCTAATCGATTATAACAAAGTCCCCTGACCGAGTATAACAAAGGCCTCCAGTCGAGTATAACCAAGTCCATTGGTCGAGAATAACAATGTCCCCTGATACTAGTATAACAAAGTCCTATAGTCGAGTATAAAAAAGTCAACTGATCGAGTATAACAAAGTCCCCTGCTCGAGTATAACAAAGTCCCCTGATCGAGTATAACAAAGGCCCCTCATCGATTATAACAAAGTCCATTTGTCAAGTATAAAAAGTCCCCTGGTCGAGTATAAAAAAGTCCCCTGATCAAGTATAACAAACTCCCCTTCTCGAGTTTAACAAAGTCCCGAGATCGAGTATAACAAAGGTCCCTCATCGAGTATAACAAAGTCCATCGGTCAAGTATAAAAAAGTCCCCTGGTCTAGTATAACAAAGTCACCTAATCGAATATAACAAAGTCCCCTGGTCGAGTATAACAAAGCCCCCTCATCGAGTATAACAAAGGCCCCTAATCGAGTATAACAAAGTCCCCTGATTGAGAATAACAAAGTCCCCTGATCGAGTATAACAAAGCCCCCTGCTCGAATATTACAAAGTCCCCTGATCGAGTATAACAAAGTCCCCTGATCTAGTATAACAAAGGCCCCTCATCGAGTATAACAAAGGCCCCTCATCGAATATAACAAAGTCCCCTGATCGAGTATTTCAAAGCTGCATAATCGAGTATAACAAAGTCCCCTAGTCGAGGGTAACAAAGTCCCCTGTTCGAGTCTAACAAAGTCCCCTTATCGCGTATAACAAAATCCGGTGATTGAGTATAACAAAGGCCCCTGGTCGAGTATAACAAAGTCTCGTGATCGAGTATAACAAAAGTCCTCTGATCGAGTATAACAAAGTCCCCTAATCGAGTATAACAAAGTCTCCAGATCGAGTATAACAAAGGCCCCTCATCGAGTATAACAAAGTCCATCAGTCAAGTATAAAAAATTCCCCTGGTCGAGTATAACAAAGTCCCCTGATCGAATATAACAAAGTCCCCTGGTCGAGTATAACAAAGTCCTCTGGTTGAGTATAACAAAGTCCCCTGATCGAGTATAACATTTCCCCTTATCGAGTATAACAAAGTCCTCTGGTCGAGAATAAAAAAGTCCCCTGATCGCATATAACAAACTCCCCTTCTCGAGTATACCAAAGTCCCCTGATCGAGTATAACAAACGCCCCTCATAGAGTATAACAAAGTCCATTGGTCAAATATAAAAAAGTCCCCTGGTCGAGTATAACAATGTCCCATGATCGAGTATAACAAAGTCCATTGGTCAAGTATAAAAAAGTCCCCTGGTCGAGTATAACAAAGTCTCCTGATCGAGTATAACAAAGGCCCCTAATCCAGTATATCAAAGTCCCCTGATTGAGTATAACAAAGTCCCCTGATCGAGTATAACAAAGTCCTCTGTTTGAGTATAACAAAGTCGCCTCATTGAGTATAACAAAGTCGATTGGTCAAATATAAAAGTCCCCTGGTCGAGTATAACAAAGTCCCCTAATCGACTGTAACAAAGTCCTCTGGTCGAGTATAACAAACTCCCCTTCTCGAGTATAACAAAGTCCCCAGATCAAAAATAACAAAGGTCCCTCATCGAGTATAACAAAGTCCCCTGATTGAGTATAACAAAGTCCCCTGATCGAGTATAACAAAGTCCTCTGGTTGAATATAACAAAGTCCCCTGATCGAGTATAACTTATCCCCTTATCGAGTATAACAAAGTCCTCTGGTCGAGTATAAAAAAGTCCCCTGATCGCATATAAAAACTCCCCCTCTCGAGTATAACAATGTCCCCTGATTGAGTATAACAAACGACCCTCATCGAGTATAACAAAGTCCATTGGTCAAGTATAAAAAGGTCCTTTCGTCGAGTATAACAAAGTTCCCTGATCGAGTATAACAAAGTCCATTGGTCAAGCATAAAAAAGTCCCTGGTCGAGTATTATAAAGTCCCCTGATCGAGTATAACAAAGTCTCCTGAACGAGTATAGCAAAGTCCTCTGATCGAGTATAACAAAGTCCCCTGATCGCGTATAACAAAGTCCCCTGATCAAGTATAACAAATTCCCCTCATCGAGTATAACATATCCCCTGATCGAGTATAACAAAGTCCTCTGGTCGAGTATAACAAAGTCCCCTGATTGAGTATAATTGAGTATAACAAAGTCCCCTGGTCGAGTGTAACAAAGGCCCCTAATCGAGTATATCAAAGTCCCCTGATTGAGTATAACAAAGTCCCCTGATCGAGTAGAACAAAGTCCTCTGGTTGAGTATAACAAAGTCCCCTGAACGAGTATATCATATCCCCTGATCGAGTATAACAAAGTTCTCTGGTCGAGTAAAAAAAAGTCCCCTGATCGCATAAAACAAAGTCCCATGGTCGAGTATAACAAAGTCCCCTGATCGAGTATAACAAAGTCCTCTGGTCGAGTATAAAAAAGTCCCCTGATCGAGTATAAGAAACTCCCCTTCTCGAGTATAACAAAGTCCCCAGATCGAGTATAACAAAGGCCCCTCATCTAGTATAACAAAGTCCATCAGTCAAGTATAAAATTGTCCCCTGGTCGAGTATAACAAAGTCCCCTGATCGAATATAACAAAAGTCCCCTGATCGAGTATAACAAAGTCCCCTAATCGAGTATAAAATAGTCCCCTGGTCCAGTATAACAAAGTCCGCTGATCGAGTATAAAAAAGTCCCCTGACCCAGTATAACAAAGTCCTCTGGTTAAGTATAACAAAGTCCCCTGATCGAGTATAACAAAGTCCATTGGTCAAGTATAAAAAAGTCCCCTGGTCGAGTATTAGAAAGTCCCCTAATCGAGTTTAACAAATTCCTCTGATCGAGTATAACAAAGTCCCCTGATCAAGTATAACAAAGTCCCCTGATCGAGTATAACATATCCCCTGATCGAGTATAACAAAGTCCTCTGGTCGAGTATAACAAAGTCCCCTGATTGAGTATAACAAAGTCCCCTGGTCGAGTATAACAAAGTCCACTGATCGAGTATAACAAAAGCCCTCATCGAGTATAGCAATGTCCATGGGTCAAATATAGGAAAGTCCACAGATAGAGTATGACAACGTCCCCTGATTAATTATAAAAAAGTCCCCTAGTCGAGTATAACAAAGGCCCCTTATCGAGTGTAATAAAGGCCGAAAATCGAGTATAACAAAGTCCCCTGATCGAGTATTTCAATGCCGCCTTATCGAGTATAACAAAGTCCCCTGGTCGAGGAAAACAAAGTCCCCCGTTCGAGTCTAACAAAGTCCCCTTATCGAGTATAACAAAGTCCCGTGATTGAGTTTAACAAAGGACCCTGGTCGAGTATAACAAAGTCTCCTGATCGAGTATAACAAAAGTCCCCTGATCGAGTATAACAAGATCCCCTAATCGAGTATAAAAAAGTCCCCTGGTCCAGTATAACAAAGTCCGCTGATCGAGTATAAAAAATTCCCCTGGCCCAGAATAACAAAGTCCCCATATCGAGCATAACAAAGACCCCTGATCGATTATAACAACGTCCCTTGGTGGAGTATAGCAAAATGCCCTGATCGAGTAAGACAAAGTCCCCTGATCGAGTATAACAAAGTCCCCTGGACGAGTATAACAAAGTCTCCTGATCGAGTAGAACAAAGTCCCCTGATCGAGTATAGCAAAGTCCCTTGGTCCAGTATAACAAAGTCCCCTAATCGAGTATAACACATCCACTGATCGAGTATAACAAAGTGTAATGGCACAGTATAACAAAGTCCCCACATCGAGCATAACAAAGTCCCCTGATCGATTAGAACAAAGTCCCCTGACCGAATATAACAAAGGCCTCTGGTCGAGTATAACAAAGTCCCCTGGTCGAGAATAACAAAGTCCCCTGATACTAGTATAACAAAGTCCTATGGTCGATAATAAAAAAGTCCCCTGATCGAGTATAACAAAGTTCCCTGCTCGAGTATAACAAATTCCCCTGATCGAGTATAACAAAGGCCCCTCATCGATTATAACAAGGTCCATTGTTCAAGTATAAAAAAGACCCCTAGTCGAGTATAACAAAGTCCCCTGATCGAGTATAACAAAGTCCCCTGGTCGAGTATAGCAAAGTCCGATAATCAAGTATAACAAAGTCCCCTGATCGAGTATAACATATCCCCTGTTCGAGTATAACAAAGTCCTCTGGTCGAGTATAACACAGTCCCCTTATCGAGTATAACAAAAGCCCCTTATCGAGTATAGCAAAGTCCATTGGTCAAATATAGGAAAGTCCACTGATCGAGTATGACAAAGTCCCTGGTTGAGTATAACAAAGTCCCCTGATCAAGTATAACACATCCCCTGATCGAGTATAACAAAGTCCCCTGGTTGAGTATAACAAAGTCCCCTGATCAAGTATAACATATCCCCTGATCGAGTATAACAAAGTCCTCTGGTCGAGTATAAAAAAGTCCCCTGATCAAGTATAACAAAGGCCCCTCATCGAGTATAACAAAGTCCATTGGTCAAGTATAAAAAAGTCCCCTGGTCGAGTATATCAATGTCCCCTGCTCGACTATAAGAAAGTCCCCTAATCGAGTATAACACATCCCCTGATCGACTATAACAAAGTGTAATGGCACAGTATAACAAAGTCCCCACATCGAGCATAACAAAGTCCCCTGATCGATTAGAACAAAGTCCCCTGACCGAATATAACAAATTCCTCTGGTCGAGTATAACAAAGTCCCCTGGTCGAGAATAACAAAGTCCCCTGATACTAGTATAACAAAGTACTATGGTCGAGTATAAAATTGTCCACTGATCGAGTATAACAAAGTTCCCTGTTCGAGTATAGCAAAGTTCCCTGGTCGAGTATAACAAAGCCCCCTCATTGAGTATAACAAAGGCCCCTAATCGAGTATATCAAAGTCCCCTGATTGAGTATAACAAAGTCCCCTGATCGAGTATAACAAAGTCCTCTGGTTGAGTATAACAAAGTCCCCTCAATGAGTATAACAAAGCCCCTGATCGAGTGTAACAAAGTCCTCTGGTCGAGTATAAAAAAGTCCCCTGATCGAGTATAACAAACTCCCCTTCTCAAGTATAACAAAGTCCCCAGATCGAGTATAACAAAGGTCCCTCATCGAGTACAACAAAGTCCATCGGTCAAGTATAAAAAAGTCCCCTTGTCGAGTATAACAAAGTCACCTGATCGAATATAACAAAGTCCCATGGTCGAGTATAACAAAGCCCCCTCATCGACTATAACAAAGGCCCCTAATCGAGTATAACAAAGTCCCCTGATTGAGTATAACAAAGTACCCTGATCGAGTATAACAAAGTCCTCTGGTTGAATATAACAAAGTCCCCTAATTGAGTATAACAAACGCCCCACATCGAGTATAACAAAGTCCATTGGTCAAATATAAAAAAGTCCCCTGGTCGAGTATAACAAAGTTTCCTGATCGAGTATAACAAAGTCCGTTGGTCAAGTATAAAAAAGTCCCTTGGTCGTGTATTAGAAAGTCCCCTGATCGAGTATAACAAAGTGTCCTGATCGATTATAACAAAGGCACCTGATCGAGTTTGAAAAAGTCCCCTAATCGAGTATAACAAAGTCCTCTGATAGAGCATAACAAAGCCCCCTGATCGCGTATAACAAAGTCCCCTGATCAAGTATAACAAATTCCCTTCATCGAGTATAACATATCCCCTGATCGAGTATACAACAAAGTCCTCTGGTCGAGTATAACAAAGTCACCTGATTGAGTATTACAAAGTCCCCTGGTCGAGTATAACAAAGTCTCCTGATCGAGTATAACAAAAGCCCCTCATCGAGTCTAACAAAGTCCATTGGTGAAATATTGGAAAGTCCACTGATCGAGTATGACAAAGTCCCCTGATTAATTATAAAAAAGACCCTAGTCGAGTATAACAAAGTTCCCTGATCGAGTATAACAAAGCCTCCTGGACGAGTATAACAAAACCCCCTCATCGAGTATAACAAAGGCCCCTAATCAAGTGTAACAAAGTCCCCTGATTGAGTATAACAAAGTCCCCTGATCGAGTATAACAAAGTCCTGTGGTTGAGTACAACAAAGTCCCCTGATCGAGTATAACATATCCCCTGATCGAGTACAACAAAGTCCTCTGGTAGAGTATAAAAAAGTCCCCTGTTCGCGTATAACAAAGTCCCCTGATCGAGAATAGCAAAGTCCCTTGATCGGGTATAACAAAGTCCCGTGATCGAGTGTAACATATCCCCTGATCGAGTATAACAAAGTCCTCTGGTCGAGTATAAAAAAGTCCCCTGATCGAGTATAACAAAGGCCACTCATCGAGTACAACACAGTACATTGGTCAAGTATAAAAAAAGTCCCCTGGTCGAGAATATCAATATCCCCTGATCGAGTATAACAAAGCCCCCTGCTTGAGTATAAGAAAGTCCCCTGATCGAGTATAAGAAAGTCCCCTGATCTAGTATAACAAAGGCCCCTGAACGAGTATAACAAAGGCCCCTCATCGAGTATAACAAAGTCCATTGGTCAAGTATAAAAAAGTCCCATGGTCGAGTATAACAAAGTCCCCTGATCGAGTATAACAAAGTCCCCTGGTCGAGTATAGCAAAGTCCGATAATCAAGTATAACACAGTCCCCTGATCGAATATAACATATACCCTGATCGAGTATAACAAAGTCCTCTGGTCGAGTATAACAACGTTCCCTGATCGAGTATAGCAAAGTCCATTGGTCAAATATAGGAAATTCCACTGATCGAGTATGACAAAGTCCCCTGAGTAATTAAAAAAAATCCCCTGTTCGGGTATAACAAAGTTCCCTGATCGAGTATAACAAAGTCCCCTGATCGAGTATAACAATGTCCCCTGATCGAGTATAACAAAGTCCCCTGGTCTAATATAACAAAGTCCTCTGATCGAGTAAAACAAAGCCTCCTGATAGAGTATAACTAAGATCCCTGATCGAGTATAACAAAGTCCCCTGATCGAGTATAACAAAGTCGCCTTATCGAGTATAACAAAGTCCCCTGATCGAGTATAAAAAAGTCCCCTGGTCCAATATAACAAAGTCCCCTGATCGAGTATAACAAATTCCCCTGATCAAGTATAACAAAGTCGCCTTATCGAGTATAACAAAGACCCTTTGTCGAGTATAACAAAGTCCCTGATCGAGTATAACACAGTCCCCTGATCGAGTATAACAAAGTCCCTTGATCGAGTATAAAAACGTCCCCTGGTCCAGTATAACAAAGTCCCCTGATCGAGTATAACAAAGTCCCTTGGTCCAGTATAACAAAGTCCCCTAATCGAGTATAACATATCCCCTGACCGAGTATAACAAAGTCCCTTGTGTAGTATAACAAAGTCCCCTGATGGGGTATAACAAAGTCTCCTGGTGGAGTATATCAAAGTCCCTGATCGAGTATAACAAAGTCTTCTGATCGAGTAAAACAAAGTCCCCTGGTCCAGTATAACAAAGTCCCCTGATCGAGTATAACAAAGTCCCCTGATCGAGTACAACAAAGTCGCCTTATCGAGTATAACAAAGACCCTTTATCGAGTATAACAAAGTTCCTCATCGAGTATAACACAGTCCCCTGATCGAGTATAAAAAAGTCCCCTGGTCCAGTATAACAAAGTCCCCTGATCGAGTATAACAAAGTCCCCTGGTCCAGTATAACAAAGTCCCCTAATCGAGTATAACATATCCCATGATCGAGTATAACAAAGTCGCCTTATCGAATATAACAAAGACACTTTATCGAGGATAACAAAGTCCCTGATCGAGTATAACAAAGACCTCTGGTGCGAGTATGACAAAGTCCCTGGTGGAGTATAACAAAGTCCCCTAATGGGGTATAACAAAGTCTCCTGGTCGAGTATAACAAAGGCCCGGATCGAGAATAACAAAGTCCCCTGATCGAGTATAACATATCCCCTGATCGAGTATAACAAAGTCCTATGGTCGAGTTTAAAAAAGGCCCCTCATCGAGTAGAGCAAAGTCCATTGGTCAAATATAAGAAAGTCCACTGATCGAGTATAACAAAGTCCCCTGATCGAGTATAACAAAGACCTCTGCTCGAGAATGACAAAGTCCCCTAATCAAGTATAAAAAAGTCCCCTGGTCGATTATAAGAAAGTCTTCTGATCGAGTGTAACAATGTCCCCTGGTCGAGTATAACAAAGTCCCCTCATTGAGTATAACAATGTCCCCTGATCGAGTGTAACAAAGTCCTCTGGTCGAGTATAAAAAAGTCCCCTGATCGAGTATAACAAACTCCCCTTCTCAAGTATAACAAAGTCCCCAGATCGAGTATAACAAAGGTCCCTCATCGAGTACAACAAATTCCATCGGTCAAGTATAAAAAAGTCCCCTTGTCGAGTATAACAAAGTCACCTGATCGAATATAACAAAGTCCCCTGGTCGAGTATAACAAAGCCCCCTCATCGACTATAACAAAGGCCCCTAATCGAGTAAAACAAAGTCCC
Organism: Homarus americanus; assembly: GCF_018991925.1. NCBI lineage: Eukaryota > Metazoa > Arthropoda > Malacostraca > Decapoda > Nephropidae > Homarus > Homarus americanus. The sequence goes on from NW_024745793.1 coordinate 24,077, forward strand.
CTGATTGAGTATAACAAAGTCCCCTGATCGAGTATAACAAAGTCCTCTGGTTGAATATAACAAAGTCCCCTAATTGAGTATAGCAAACGCCCCTCATCGAGTATAACAAAGTCCATTGGTCATATATAAAAAAGTCCCCTGGTCGAGTATAACAAAGTTTCCTGATCGAGTATAACAAAGTCCATTGGTCAAGTATAAAAAAGTCCCTTGGTCGAGTATTAGAAAGTCCCCTGATCGAGTATAACAAAATCTCCTGATTGAGTATAACAAAGGCCCCTGATCGAGTTTAAAAAAGTCCCCTAATCGAGAATAACAAAGTCCTCTCATCGAGTATTACAAAGTCCCCTGATCGCGTATAACAAAGTCCCCTGATCAAGTATAACAAATTCCCCTCATCGAGTATAACATATGCCCTGATCGAGTATACAACAAAGTCCTCTGGTCGAGTATAACAAAGTCCCCTGATTGAGTATAACAAAGTCCCCTGGTCGAGTATAACAAAGTCTCCTGATCGAGTATAACAAAAGCCCCTCATCGAGTATAGCAAAGTCCATTGGTGAAATATTGGAAAGTCCACTGATCGAGTATGACAAAGTCCCCTGATTAATTATAAAAAAAGTCCCCTAGTCGAGTATAACAAAGTTCCCTGATCGAGTATAACAAAGACTCCTAGACGAGTATAACAAAACCCCCTCATCGAGTATAACAAAGGCCCCTAATCGAGTGTAACAAAGCCCCCTGATTGAGTATAACAAAGTCCCCTGATCGAGTATAATAAAGTCCTCTGGTTTAGTATAACAAAGTCCCCTGATCGAGTATAACATATCCCCTGATCGAGTACAACAAAGTCCTCTGGTAGAGTATAAAAAAGTCCCCTGCTCGCGTATAACAAAGTTCCCTGATCGAGAATAGCAAAGTCCCTTGATCGGGTATAACAAAGTCCCCTGATCGAGTATAACATATCCCCTGATCGAGTATAACAAAGTCCTCTGGTCGAGTATAAAAAAGTCCCCTGATCGAGTATAACAAAGGCCCCTCATCGAGTATAACACAGTACATTGGTCAAGTATATAAAAGTCCCCTGGTCGAGAATATCAATATCCCCTGATCGAGTATAACAAAGCCCCCTGCTTGAGTATAAGAAAGTCCCCTGATCGAGTATAAGAAAGTCCCCTGATCTAGTATAACAAAGGCCCCTGATCGAGTATAACAAAGGCCCCTCATCGAGTATAACAAAATCCATTGGTCAAGTTTAATAAAGTTCCATGGTCGAGTATAACAAAGTCCCCTGATCGAGTATAACAAAGTCCCCTGGTCGAGTATAGCAAAGTCCGATAATCAAGTATAACACAGTCCCCTGATCGAATATAATATATACCCTGATCGAGTATAACAAAGTCCTCTGGTCGAGTATAACAACGTCCCCTGATCGAGTATAGCAAAGTCCATTGGTCAAATATAGGAAATTCCACTGATCAAGTATGACAAAGTCCCTGATTAATTATAAAAAAGTCCCCTGGTCGAGTATAACAAAGTTCCCTGATCGAGTATACCAAAGTCCCCTGATCGAGTATAACAATGTCCCCTGATCGAGTATAACAAAGTCCCCTGGTCTAATATAACAAAGTCCTCTGATCGAGTAAAACAAAGTCTTCTGATAGAGTATAACTAAGATCCCTGATCGAGTATAACAAAGTCCCCTGATCGAGCATAACAAAGTCGCCTTATCGAGTATAACAAAGTCCCCTGATCGAGTATAAAAAAGTCCCCTGGTCCAGTATAACAAAGTCCCCTGATCGAGTATAACAAATTCCCCTGATCAAGTATAACAAAGTCGCCTTATCGAGTATAAGAAAGACCCTTTATCGAATATAACAAAGTCCCTGATCGAGTATAACACAGTCCCCTGATCGAGTATAACAAAGTCCCTTGATCGAGTATAAAAAAGTTCCCTGGTCCAGTATAACAAAGTCCCCTGATCGAGTATAACAAAGTCCCCTGATCGAGTACAACAAAGTCGTCTTATCGAGTATAACAAAGACCCTTTATCGAGTATAACAAAGTCCCTCATCGAGTATAACACAGTCCACTGATCGAGTATAACAAAGTCCCCTGATCGAGTATAAAAATGTCCCCTGGTCCAGTATAACAAAGTCCCCTGATCGAGTATAACAAAGTCCCCTGGTCCAGTATAACAAAGTCCCCTAATCGAGAAATAACATATCCCCTGATCGAGTATTACAAAGTCGCCTTATCGAATATAACAAAGACACTTTATCGAGGATAACAAAGTCCCTGATCGAGTATAACAAAGACCTCTGGTGCGAGTATGACAAAGTCCCTGGTGGAGTATAACAAAGTCCCCTAATGGGGTATAACAAAGTCTCCTGGTCGAGTATAACAAAGGCCCGGATCGAGAATAACAAAGTCCCCTGATCGAGTATAACATATCCCATGATCGGGTATAACAAAGTCCCCAGGTCGAGTTTAAAAAAGGCCCCTCATCAAGTAGAGCAAAGTCCATTGGTCAAATATAAGCAAATCCACTGATCGAGTATAACAAAGTCCCCTGATCGAGTATAACAAAGACCTCTGGTCGAGAATGACAAAGTCCCCTAATCAAGTATAAAAAAGTCCCCTGATCGATTATAAGAAAGTCCTCTGATCGAGTGTAACAAAGTCCCCTGGTCGAGTATAGCAAAGTCATCTGGTCGAGTATAACAAAGCCCCCTCATCGAGTATAACAAACGCCCCTGATCAAGTATAACAAAGTCCCCTGATCGAGTATAATAAAATCCCCTATTTGAGTATAACAAATTCCCCTGATTAAGTATAACAAAGTTCCCTGATCGAGTATTACAAAGTCCCCTGGTCGAGTATAACAAAGTCCCCTGAGCGAGTAAAATAAAGCCTCCTGATCGAGTATAACTAAGTCACCTGATCGAGTATAACAAAGTACCCTGGTAGAGTATAGCAAAGTCCTCTGGTCGAGTATAACAAATTCCCATGGTCCAGTATAACAAAGCCCCCTAATCGCGTATAACAAACTCCCCTGATCGAGTATAACAAAGTCCCCTGATCGAGTATAACAAAGTCCCCTGGTCTAATATAACAAAGTCCTCTGATCGAGTAAAACAAAGCCTCATGATCGAGTATAACTAAGATCCCTGATAGAATATAACAAAGTCCCTGATTGAGTATAACAAAGTCACCTTATCGAGTATAACTAAGACTCTTTATCGAGAATAACAAAGTCCCTGATCGAGTATAACAAAGTCCCCTGATCGAGTATAACAAAGTCCCCTGATCGAGTAAAAAAAAGTCCCCTGGTCCAGTATAACAAAGTCCCCTGATCGAGTTTTACAAAGTCCCCTGGTCCAGTATAACAAAGTCCCCTAATCGAGTATAACATATCCTCTGATCGAGTATAACAAAGTCCCTGGTGGAGTACAACAAAGTCCCCTGATGGGGTATAACAACGTCTCCTGGTCGAGTATAACAAAGTTTTCTTATCGATTAAAACAAAATCCCTTGATCGAGTTTCACAAAGTCCCCTAATCAAGTATGACAAAGTCCCCTGAACGAATATAACAAAGTCCCTTGATCGAGTAAAACAAAGTCCCATGGTCCAGTATAACAAAGTCCCCTGATCGAGTATAACAAAGACCCCTGGTCGAGTATAACAAAGTCCCCTGATCGAGTATAACAAAATCCACTGTTCGAGTATAACAAAGTCCGGTGATCGAGTATAACAAAGTCCTCTGGTCGAGTATAACAAAGTCACCCGATCGAGTATAACAAAGTCCCCTGATCGATTACAACAAAGTCCCCTGAT
>NW_024745794.1:2500-15000 GCF_018991925.1 Homarus americanus
ATTATTATTACTATTTTAATCGCTATAAAAAATCAGGTATAATTCAAGTTTCTCCACCAGGCGACAAACACTATCAACTTCCTCTTCCTCACATTTCAACCTCATTTATCCTCACTCTGTCTCACTACCTACAGCACGCCGAACAGAAACCTCGACCACCCACCAGACACACCCCCAGAAGCCACAACAGCAGAGACAGACAGACAGACGCGCAAAAAACTAGAAACAAATCCATCGACAAAAATCCACCATTTAATATACCTGGCAACAATCACTATCATCCCCGAATACTACACAGCCCAAGGCATTCTCCGTATCTGTTGAACGATAAACTCCACGCCACACACTCACCCGGCACCTACCACAATACCCTCTAAACACCTTTAAAACTCCCACAATCATTGAGCTTCCTACCCAGGTGGAGTAAACGCTGTAGTGTATTACAGTGCCAAGTGATACCTTACACGAGGAAATGTGCTGACCCCGATGACAACATGAGTGGTACAGCTCGATGGGCAGCTCCTACCTGCTTCCCAACCGCCCATCTACCCGCCCTCTATCCACCACCCCCCTTGGATACCCGCCCACGTTACAGTACACCCCCATGCTGCCTCACCACCTCCCATCCCTTCTCCTCTCCTTCCACAATGCCTGCCTACAGAGCATAACAAGATGGGTACCTGGAGCCACTACCCCACAACCACTACCCCCACAACTACCCCACAACCACTACCCCACAACACCCCACACCACCCTACAACCATACCACCCCACAAACCACTAAGCCACAACTACCCCACAACCACACCCTACAACTACCCTGCAAACCACTACCACACAAAACCACAGCCCAAAACCACTCGCCTACAACCACTCCTCCCACAACCACTCACCCCACAACCACCCCACAAACACAACCCCACAAACACAACCCCACAACCACTACCCCACAACAACCACCCCACAACCATCACCCCTCTCAACCACTATCCACAACCACTCACCACAACCACCACCCCAACCACCACCCCTCAACCACACTACCTCAACCACTACCCCTCAACAACTCCTACAAACTACCACCTCAACCACTACCCCAACCACTACCCCAAAACAACCATCCACAAATACCTCAAATCCACTACCTCCCCTCAACCACTACCCTGCACAACCACACTACCCCCAACCACTTCACCCCAACCACTACTCCCTCAACCAGTACCCTCAAATTACCACCCTCAACCACTACCCCACAACCACTACCCTCAAACCACTACCCCCCACAACCACTACCCTACAACCACTACACTGCCAACAACTACTCCCCACAACCAATACCCCACAACCACACTACCCCACAAACTACTCACCACAACTCCACCCCAACCACTCCCAGAACCACTACCCTAACCACTACTCCCACAACTACTACCATTCAACCACTACCCTCAACCACACCTGAACCACAGTACTCCCACAACCACTACCCCACCACTACCCACACAACCACTACCCTCAACCACCCGCCTCCTCCCAACCACTCACCCCACAACCACTCACCCTCAACCACTACCCCACAACCACTACCCCACAACCACTACCTCCCACAACCACCACCCCAACCACTACCCCCACAACAACCACCCCACAACCACTACCCCACAACCACCACCCCACAACCAATACCCTAATAACCACTACCCCAACCAGTACTCCCCAACCACTACCCCACAACCACTACCCTCAACCACACTACCCTCAACCACTACCCCTCAACCACTCACCCTCAACCACTACCCTCAACCAGTACCCTCAACAGAATACCCCTCAACCACTACCCTCAACCACTACCCCACAACCATACCACCTCAACCAGTGTACCCTCAACCACTACCCCACAACCACTACCTCAACCACTACCCTCAACCACCACCCTCAAACTACCACCCCCAACCAGTACCTCATCCACTACCCCCACAACCACTACCCTCAACCACTACCCTCAACCACTACTCTACAAACCACTACACCTCAACCACTACCCTCAACCACTACCCTCAACCACATACCACCCTCAACCGCACCCCTCAACCACTACCCCAGAACCACTACCCTCAACCACTCACCTCAACCACTCCCCTACAACCACTACCCCTCAACCACTCCCCCCAGAACCACTACCCCAGAACCACTACCCCAGAACCACTGCCCCACAACCCCCCTGCCCCTCAGCCCTGCCCCTCCGGCCACTGCCCCTCAACCTGCCCCAGAACCACTGCCCCACAGCCACTGCCCCTCAGCCACTGCCCACAACCACTGCCCTCAGCACACCCACCCAACCACTGCCCCTGACCACTGCCCCTCAGCCACTGCCCTCGACCACTACCCCTGACCACTACCAGCCACTGCCCTCAGCCACTACCCCCCACTACCCTCAGCCACTACCCCTCAACCACTGCCCCTCCAGCCACTACCCTCAACCACTGCCCCCAACCACTGCCCCTCAGCCACTGCCCCCACTGCCCCTCAGCTTTGCCCCTCAGCCACTGCCCCTCAGCCACTACCCCTCAGCCACTACCCCTCAGCCACTGCCCTCCAGCCACTGCCTCAGCCTGCCCCTCAGCCACTGCCCCTCAGCCACTGCCTGACCACTGACCTCGGCCACTGCCCACAACAGCTCCCCTCGCCCTGCCCAGCCACTGCCCCTCCAGCCACTGCCCCTCAGCCTGCCCCTCAGCCACTGCCCCTCAGCCACTGCCCACAAGCCACTGCACCTCAGCCACTGCCCAACCACTGCCCCTCAGCCACTGCCTGACCACTGCCTGACCACACCACTTACAACAGCTCCCCCTCAGCCACTGCCCCACAACCACTCCCCCTCAGCCACTACACCTGAACCACTACCCCTGGCCACACGCAACCACTGCCCCACAACCACTGCCCCTGGCCACACCCCACAGCCACTGCCCACCCACTGCCACAACCACTCCCCTCAGCCACTACCCCTGACCACCCCTGCCCTCAACCACTACTCCTCAGCTCCCCTCAGCCACTACCCCTCAGCCACTACCCCACAACAACTCACCCTCAGCCACTACCCCACAGCCACTGCCCCTGACCACTGCCCTCGGCCACTGCCCCACCAACCAGCTCCCCTCAGCCACTCCCCTCAGCCACTGCCCACAACCACTGCCCTCGACCACTGCCCCCAGCCACCCTCCCAGCCACTGCCCCTGACCACTGCCCCTCAGCCACTGCCACTCAGCCACTGCCCCAACCCTGCCCCACAACCACTGCCCCTGACCACTGCCCCTCCAACCACTGCCCTCAGCCACTGCCCCTCCAGCCACTGCCCCAAACCACTGCCTCCTGACCACCTGCCTGACCACTGCCCCTCAGCCACTTCCTCCCAGCCACTACCCCTGACCACTGCCCCCACTGCCCACTGCCCCAAGAGCCACTGCCCAAACTGCCCCTCAGCCACTGCCCTCCAGCCCTCTGACCTGCCCTCAGCCACTGCCCCTCCGGCCCCACTGCCCTCAGCCACTGCCCCTCAGCCACTGCCCTCAGCCACTGCCCTCAGCCACTGCCCTACCACTGGCCTCAGCCACTGCCCACAACCACTCCCCTCAGCCACTGCCCCAGCCACTACCCTCGGCCACTACCCCTCAACCACTGCCCCTCCCAAGCCACTGCCCTCCACCACTACCCCTCAGCCACTACACCCCTCGGCCTGCCTGACCACTGCCCCTGACCACTGCCCCTCAGCCTTCCCAGCCACTGCCCTACCCCCACTGCCTGCTCCCCTCCCAGCCACTGCCCCAGCACTGCCCTCAGCCACTGCACCTAAACCACTGCCTACCTGCCTCAGCCACTGCACAACCCACTGCCCTGACCACTGCCCCGCAGCCACTGCCCCCACTGCTACCTCCCCTCAGCCACTGCCACACCACTGCCCCTCAACCACTACCCCACAGCAACTCACTCCCCCTCAGCCACTGCCCCTCAGCCACTACCCCACCGCTCACCTCATAAGCCACTGCCCCAGCCCACTGCCCCTGACCACTGCCCCTCAGCCACTGCCCACAACCACTCCTCCCACAGCCCACAGCTACCCTACCACTGCCCCTCAGCCACTGCCCCCCGACCACTGCCCTCCCACCTGCCCACAACCACTGCCCCTCGACCACTACCCTCAGCCACCTTCCTGACCACTGCCCACAGCCACTGCCTGACCACTTTCACCCTCAGCCACTCCTCAGCCCTCTCCCTCAGCCCACTGCCCACAAACCACTGCCTCCTGACCACTGCCCCAACCACTGCCCCTCAACCACACCCTCAACCCGCACTGCCCCCCCACAACCACTGCCACTGCCCTCAGCCACTACCCCAAAACCACTACCTCACAGCCCTGACCCCTCAACCACTACCCCTCAACCACTACCCCTCAGCCACCCCCAAAACCACTACCCCTGACCACTGCCCCTGACCACTACCCCACAACCACTGCCCCACTGCCCTCAGCCACTGCCCCCACAGCCACTGCCCCCAACCACTGCCCCTCAACCCACTGCCCTCAGCCTGCCACCCCTCCAGCCACTACCCCTCAACCACTACCCCTGACACTACCCCCTGACCACTGCCCCTGACCACTACCCCAACTAGATCTGACTCGTGGCTTGCCGTAAGCAACCCACACCTGCCTCCCCAGGCCTACCCATCTGGGCACCCCATGCTCATCCCCAGAGCACCACACCTCTGGGCCTTGCACTCCACACTCTCTGGAGCACTTGCTCTAGGCACTTACACTCATCACAGCACCCCACATCTCTGGGCACCCCACATCTCTGAAACCCCGCCTTGCTCACCCCAGAGCACACTCTCATCTCAGGCCTCATATCTGACACTTCACTCTAGAGCACCCACACTCTACAAACTCCACCTCTGAAACACCCCACACTCTCCCCCAAACACTCTCCACTCATACTGAGCACGCACCACTCCCCAGAGCACACACACACCATACAGACACCCCACACTGTCTGGAAACCCCACATATCTGCCACACCACATTCTCCCAAACACCCCCACACTCTCCCAAACACCCCACTCTCCAAACACACTCTTCCCAAACACCCCACTCTCCCCAAACACCCACTCCCCAAACACCCACACTCTCAAACACCCCTTATGGTTTTAATGTGAATATTTCAGTAATTTATAGTTAGTATATGATTCCTGATGTCCGTATTTTCCAATCAGTTTTATTATGAAGACTATAAATTATTTTTACCCTTAAATTTTCTTTCAATTAAAAATCCCTAAATCCTTCATATTTATTAACGTTAATTTAATATATATCTGATAATCTATATAATTATATAATTAGTATCCAAATAATTAACGTTTTCTCAGCAAAAATAAATCACAATAAGTTTAGGTGTGTATAATTATTTGATTTAGGTACAGATTATATATATTCCCGTATGATTAGTTAATGCATAATTAATCTTGTCTGGTCATGACAATAATATCTGTTGGACTCTCTCTGTAGAATCTGTATAAAAAGACTGTCTTAGTCAGTTTTGGGTGAGGGTAGTGTGAAGTGTGGTGATCTATGACGTCACGGCCAATAACACTAGAGGCTGTGTGTGTGTGTGTGTGTGTGTGTGTGTGTGTGTGTGAAGGTAGTGTGTGTGGTAACCAGAGTGGGGCTTCTGTAAATAAACAAAGTCCGCTGATCTGTGACGTCACGGCCAGCATACTGGAGGCTGTGTGTGTGTGTGTCACGTTTAATATAAGTACACTCAAATACGTATGTAGACATATATATACTCACAAAAGTTCACACACACACACACACACACACATACAAAGTATTTCCGGCAGGCCAGCCCACCACCTCCTCCTCTCCTGGCTTACACGAGTCAACCTTTATATTGAACCTCACATATACCTGAATCCTCCCCCCTCCTACAGGTCTTCCCCTCCTACACGTCCTTCCCCTCCTACTGGTCCTTCCCCTCCCTACAGGTCCTCCCCCTCTACAGGTCCTCCCCCCCCCTACAGGTCCTTCCCCTCTTATAGGTCCTTCCCCCTCCCCTACAGGTCCTTCCCCTCCCTACAGGTCCTTCACTCCCTACAGGTCCTTCCCACCCCTTACAGGTCCTTCCCCCTCATCAGGTCCTCCTCCCTACAGGTCCTTCCCCCCCTACAGGTCCTTCCTCCCACAGGTCCTTCCCCTCTACAGGTCATTTAGGTCCCCAGGCCTTTCCGCCTACAAACATTCTGTATCGAGTTACCAGGTCACTCGAGGCGTCTTAACAGGACCTGAGAGAAGGTGATATAAACGACCATTATTGTTCATTCCAGCCATAACAGACGACCGAAGACTTCAATAAAAACCGGTATATTACAACTCTGTCTTACCGAGGTATGCTGACCCACTGAGCAAGTAATTGAAACGGACCCAGACAATGTTGGAGGTTTGAAAGAGCCAGGACTGGTGATGAAGGTGGAGCTCCAACACCTCCGTCAAGTACCAGTGTGAGAGGGTTAAAGAAAAAGTGGAGAGAGGAGGGAGAAGAGCCAAACCTCACACACGCTAATACCTGGTTAATGTGATGCGTGACCCGTGGCGGGCGTCGTCAACCAGCTAGCCAGTAGGAAGTCAGAACCCACGTAATGCCAGCAGCTGCACCGTTGATTGGTCAGTCTCGACAGGTAGGGTGGCTGGTGAAAAAGAGAGGGGGGAACGTGTTAAAGTTATGACGGGTGAGGCAGGCAGGTCTACGATAACCAAGAGATAACACGATAATAAGTTATGACGGGTGAGGCGGGCAGGTCTACGATAACCAAGAGATAACACGATAATAAGTTATGACGGGTGAGGCGGGCAGGTCTACGATAACCAAGAGATAACACGATAATAAAGGCTGTTATCACATTATCTCAATCCTCAACGAAAGAATAAATTAGTAAAGCGAGAAATTACCCTTAATAATCCTCACTAACAAGAAAAAATATAATTGGAAGGTGTATGAAGACTTGATAACATCCGAGAGGTTGATTAGCAACACGCGCAGGACGATAAGGCGGTTTACAGGTAAGATATACGTAATTACTCACCGCAGGTAAACAAACATTAATTGACTTATTTTACACAATAACACACACACACACACACAAGCGCGCGCGCGCAAGATGTCCTCAAGGGAACACTATATGGCCTCAAGACAGATGACGTGTTCTCACCCAGGCAGTAACACAAGATGAATCATTTCTTGACATAGAAATTTTTTGGTGCTGTCAAACGAAATTAATGTCCAAAATAACATGAAAATTACCTAACCTAACCAACCCTAATCTAACCTAACATAACCAACATAAATACTATTCTGACTTAGCACAACCTAACCTAACCTAACTCCACCTAATCTAACCTAACTAAACCAAAACATAACACCTATTCTGACTTAACACAACCTAACCTAACCAAACCTAACCTAACCTAACCTAACCTACCTTAATCTAACCAAATTAACCAAACATAACACCTATTCTGATTTAACACAACCTAACCTACCTTAATCTAACCTAACTTAACCAAACATAACACCTATTCTGACTAACACAACCTAACCTAACCTACCTTAATCTAACCTAACTTAACCAAACATAACACCTATTCTGACTTAACACAACCTAACCTAACCTACCTTAATCTAACCTAACTTAACCAAACATAACACCTATTCTGACTTAACACAACCTAACCTAACCTACCTTAACCTAACCTAACTTAATCTAACCTAACTTAACCAAACATAACACCTATTCTGACTTAACACAACCTAACCTAACCTACCTTAATCTAACCTAACCAACCAAACATAACACCTATTCTGATTTAACACAACCTAACTCCACCTTAATCTAACCTAACTTAACCAAACATAACACCTATTCTGACTTAACACAACCTAACCTAACCTACCTTAACCTAACCTAACTTAATCTAATAAAATCTAACGTAACTGAGGAAGGACCATGGAGAGAGAGGTGAACCCCCACGCCCCCTAGCCACCCTCCCTCTCACCCTATCCCACCTCCCTCTCCCCTATTCACCCTCCCCCCCCTATTCAACCCTCCCTCACCCTATTCACCCTCCCTCCACCCTATTCACCCTTCCTCACCCTATTCACCCTCCCTCTCCCTATTCACCCTCCCTCCCCTATTCACCTCCCCTCACCCTATTCACCCTCCCTCTCACCCTATTCACCCTCCCTCTCACCCTATTCACCTCTTCCTCACCCTATTCACCTCCCTCTCTATTCACCTCCCTCTCCCCTATTCACCTCCCTCACCCTATTCACCGTCCTCACCCTATCCACCCTCCCTCACCCTATTCACGCCCTCTGCCCTATTCACCCCTCCCTTCAACCCTATTCACCCTCCCTCCCCCATTCACCCTCCCTCACCCTATTCACCCTCCCTCATCCTATTCACCTCCTTTCACCCTATTCAACCCTCCCTTTCAACCCTATTCACCTCACTTATTCACCCTCCTCACCCTATTCACCTCCCTCACCCTATTCACGCCCTTCACCCTATTCACTCTCCCTCTCCCCTATTCACCTCCCACCCTATTCACACCTCCTCATCCTATACCTCCCTCATCCTCTATTCTCCCTCACCCATTCAACCCTCCCTTCACTCTATTCACCTCCCTCTCACCCTATTCACCCTCCCTCTCACCCTATTCACCTCCTCTCACCCATTCACCTCCCTCACCCCTATTCACCTCCCTCATCCTATTCACCCTCCCTCATCCTATTCAACCCTCCCTTTCACCCCATTCACCCCTCCCTCCCCATTCACCTCCCTCTCACCCTATTCACCCTCCTCTCACCCTATTCACCCTCCCTCTCACCCTATTCCACCTCCCTCATCCTATTCACCCTCCTTCACCATATTCACCCTCCTTCACTCCCTCTTACCCTATTCACCCCTCCCCTCACCTCCCTCCTCTATTCACCTCCTCACCTATTCACCCTCCTCCTCACCCTATTCACCCTTCCTCAACCCCTATTCACCTCCTCTCGCCGTATTCCTCCTCACACTTAATCCATCATCACACGCCAATATCCTCAACCTATACAGACGCTTCCTGTGTTCACGTATACCTCGATACCTGTGTAATTACTGGTACCTGTGTCTACCTGTGTAATTACTGGTACCTCTGTGTCTACCTGTGTAATTACTGGTACCTGTGTCTACCTGTGTAATTACTGGTACCTGTGCTACCTGTGTAATTACTAGTACCTGTGTCTACCCTGTAATTACTAGTACCTGTGTAATTACTGGTACCTGTGTCTCCTGTGTAATTACTAGTACCTGTGTCTACCTGTGTAATTACTGGTACGTCTACCTGTAATTACTGATCTAGTCTACCTGTGTAATTACGGTACCTGTGTAATACTAGTACCTGTGTCTACCTGTGTAATTACTGGTACCTGTGTCAACCTGTGTAATTACCTGTGTCTACCTGTGTAATTACTAGTACATCATCTACCTTGTGTAATTACTGGTACCTGTGTCTCAACGTAATTACTGCACCATGTCTACCTGTCATTACTGGCACCTGTGTCTACCTGTGTATTCTGGCACCTGTGTCTACCTGTGTAATTACTGGTACCTGTGTCTACCTGTATATTACTGGCACCTGTGAAATTACTAATTTATGTCTACCTGTGTAATCAAGTACCTGTGTCTACCTGTGTAATTACTAGTACCTGTGTCTACCTGTGTAATTACTGGTACCTGTGTCTACCTGTGTAATTACTGGTACCTGTGTCTACCTGTGTAATTACTGGTACCTGTGTCTACCTGTGTAATTACTGGTACCTGTGTCTACCTGTGTAATTACTAGTACCTGTGTCTACCTGTGTAATTACTGGTACCTGTGTCTACCTGTGTAATTACTAGTACCTGTATGTCTTCCGTGTAATTCCAGTACCTGTGTCTACCTGTGTATTACTAGTACTGTCCACCTGTGTAATTACTGGTACCTGTGTCTACCTGTGTAATTACTGGTACCTGTGTCTACCAGTGTAATTACTAGTACCTGTGTCCACCTGTGTATTACAGTACCTGTGTCTACTATGTAATTACTAGTACCTGTGTCTACCTGTGTAATTACTGGCACCTGTGTCTACCTGTGTAATTACTAGCACTGTGTAATACTAGTACCTGTGTCTACGTGTAATTACTAACCTGTTTCCCGTGTAATTACCAACCTGTGTCTACCTGTGTAATTACTAGTACCTGTGTAGACTTGGCTGAGTTACACACCTCTACCCCACCCCCACCACCACACCACCCTCACTCACCTTTCACCCCACCACACCACACCACCCCACCCACACCACACACACCCCACACACCACACACCCCACTGGCCCCACCACACTCATCTCCATAATTATCTGATAGCACACCCTAACATGGACCGGGACACGAAATCGTAGTCGCGGTCAGCCTGTTTGACACACGGAGCCTCTATCCTCCTAGCGATCTGGACCCTCAAACTTTATATGATGGGGGAGGGAGGAGGAGGAGGAAAGCAGGGTGTGGGAAGCAGGTGTAGAAAGTAGGGAGTATGCAGGTGGGGAAGGTGGGAGAAGAGGAGGTGAGGGAAAAAGGAGGAAGGAGGAGGAGGTGAAGCAAGGAAGGAGGTAGAGGAAAGAAATTGAAGAGACTAATGATAAAAATGTGTGTGTGTGTGTGTGTGTGTGTAGGTGTAGGTGTGTGTGTGTGTGTGTGTGTGTGTAGGTGTAGGTGTGGGTGTGTGTGTGTGTGTGTGTAGGTGTGTGTGTGTGTGTGTGTGTAGGTGTGGGTGTGTGTGTGTGTGTAGGTGTGGTGTGTGTGTGTGTAGGTGTGGGTGTGTGTGTGTGTGTGTGTGTGTGGGTGTGGTGTGGGTGTGTGTGTGTGTGTGTGTGGTGTGGTGTGTGTGTGTGTGTGTGTGTGCAGGTGTGTGTGTGTGTGTGTGTGTGTGTGTGTGTGTGTGTGTGTGTGTGTGGGTGTGTGTGTGTGTGTGTGTGTGTAGGTGTAGGTGTGTGTGTGTGTGTGTGGTGTGGTGTGGTGTGTGTGTGTGTGTGTGGGTGTGTGGGTGTGGGTGTGTGTGTGTGTGTGTGTGTGTGTGTGGGTGTGTGTGTGTGTGTGTGTGTGTGTGGGTGTGTGTGTGTGTGTGTGTGTGTGTGTGTGTGTGGGTGTGGTGTGTGTGTGTGTGTGTGTGTGGGTGTGTGGGTGTGTGGTGTGTGTGTGTGTGTGTGTGTGTGTGGCTGTAGGTGTGGGTGTGTGTGTGTGTGTGTGTGTGTAGGTGTAGGTGTGTGTGTGTGTGTGTGTGTGTGTGTGTGTGGTGTGTGTGTGTGTGTGTGTGTGTGTGTAGGTGTGTGTGGGTGTGTGTGGGTGTAGGTGTGTGTGTGTGTGTGTGTGTGTGTAGTGTGTGTGTGTGTGTGTGTGTGTGTGTGTGTGTGTGTGTGTGTGTGTGGAGTGTGTGTGTGTGTGTGTAGGTGATTGATTTTTGGTTTGCCGCTTGCAGCGGCTACTTTATTGTGCACCCCACACTCATCCTGTGAGCGGTAGCGCAAAAGGATTACAGAGTAGGGTTTACAAAGGGTCATAATAATTAACCCCGGTTGTCAGGATATTATGGCACCGAAAGTTACACAGTATTTCATTTACATTATTTGTTTAGTTCTATACATAAAGGGTAACTTATTCACAAATGCGTGAGAACAGGCGTGTGAGGCAGTATGTCTGGCCTCACACTTTGTTATTCACATTTACGTGGGAGGTATTCAAGCACATTGCGTATTTGGTTCTGTACATGAGAACTGATATAGTTACTGAGTGCAAAAAAGTGGATACAATCTTAATATGTCGGCTATCTTGCCATTAGAGATGAAGTGTTGTGCCATTTCACACACAGTGTGCTTGGACCTGTCCCTAAAAGGTTCTATCTTCACACAGTCGAGGACGTAGTGTTCAAGTGTGTGGCCATATGTATGGCCACACACTTTACATTTAGTTTTGTTTACATCTGCTTGAGGAACATACTGCCAGAGGTACTTATATCCTAACCTTAATCTAGCGGTTACAACATCTTGTAATCTAGTGATCTTGTTACTTGCTCCATATACATGTTTCACTTGATACATCTCATCATGGTAAACTATGGATCGACTAGTGCCTGTTTGCACTTGTCTACTTGCGTCAAACTCATCAATAGTTCTTTCCTAATTACAGTTTTAAGGGTTCTTTTTGACAGACCCAAATTGTATTCAACGGTGTCTTTGTTAGACGCGAGTTTGGCGAGGGCATCAACTCTGTCATGTTTTATGAGGCCTATGTGAGAGGGGATCCACAACAGTTTGACCCTGACACCCCGGTCAACAAGGCACGCATATTTGTGTCTGGCTTCAGAGACAAGATCGTGA
>NW_024745794.1:20000-30492 GCF_018991925.1 Homarus americanus
ACGTGTCTAGTTAAGGTAGAGTCTCAGTGTTAATTTTGTCTTAACTAACTGGTGCTAAGTAGACAATATCTAGTTAAGGGTAGAGTCTCAGTGTTAATTTTGATGCTCTAACTGGTGCTAAGTAGAGGAATTATCTAGTTAAGGTAGAGAGTCTGGTATTTAATTTTTGTCTCTAACTGAAGATTGCTAAGTAGACGTATCTAGTTGGAGTAAGTCTCAGTGGTACGTCTCCTAACTGGTGCCTAAGTGAACGCGTATCTAGTTAAGGTAGGAAGTCTCAGTGTTAATTTTGTCTCTAACTGGTGCTAAGTAGGAGCGTATCCTAGTTAAGGTGAAGTCTCAGTCATTAATTACGATACTCTAACTGGTGCTAGTGAACGTATCTAGTTAAAGAGTGAGAGTCTCAGTATTAATTTTGATATTTCTAACTGGTGCTAGAGTGAACGTATCTAGTTAAGGTAAGAGAGTCTCAGTATTAATTTTGTCTCCTAACTGGTGCTAAGTGAACATGTATCTGGTTAAGGTGAGTAGAGTCTCAGTGTTAATTTTGTCTCCTGACTGGTGCTAAGTAGACATGCTCTAGTTAAGGTAGAGTCTCAGTGTTAATTTTTGTCTCTAACTGGGTGCTAAATGGGCAATATCTAGTTGGAGTAGAGTCTCAATGTTAATTTTGTCTCTGACTGGTGCTAAGTAGACATGTCTGGTGCGATGAAGTCTCAGTGTTAATTTTGTCTCCTGACTGGTGCTAGAGTGAACGGATCCTATATCATTTATTGCAGAAATTGTAGGTCAAGGAATCATATAGCCTACACTAGCACACCTTCAGATAGGAGAAACGTTCGTCAAGGTGTGTGTGTGTGTGTGTGTGTGTGTGTGTGTGTGTGTGTGTGTGTGTGTGTGTGTGCGTGCGTGTTGCTGCCCAAATCAGCCAGGATGTTCACGGGTTAGTGCCAATCCTACTCCTGTGACGCTCCTGACAGGTTAATACTGGCGAAGTGTTTTACTGTGTTCACCCTGGTTTTAGTGTTCACCTGGTTTTGAAGTGTTCACCCTGGTTTAGTGTTCACCCCTGGTTTGATGTTCATCCTGGTGTTCACCCCTGGTTTAGTGTTCACCCCTGGTTTAGTGTTCATCCCTGGAGTTCATCCCTGGTTTTAGTGTTCATCCTGGTGTTCACCCCTGGTTTAGTGTTCACCCTGGTTTAGTGTTCACCCTGGTTTAGTGTTCACCCTGGTTTAGTGTTCACCCCTGGTTTGAAATCAGTACCCCTGGTTTTGAAGTGTTCACCCTGGTTTAGTGTTCATCCTGAATTCACCCCTGGTTTGGAAAAGTGTTCACCCTGGTTTAGTTCATCCTGGAGTTCACCCTGGTTTAGTGTTCATCCTGGTGTTCACCCCTGGTTTAGTGTTCCACCCTGGTGTTCACCCCTGGTTTTAGTGTTACCCCTGGTTTAGTGTTCACCCCTGCTTGTGTTACACCCCTGGTTTATGTTCATCCCTGGTGTTCACCCTGGTTTAGTGTTCATCCCTGGTGTTCATCCCTGGTGTTCACCCTGTCTAGTGTTCACCCCTGGTTTAGTGTTCATCCCTGGTGTCCCCTGGTTTAGTGTTCATCCTGGTGTTCACGCTTGGTTTAGTGTTCATCCTTGGTTTAGTGTTCACCCCTGGTTTAGTGTTCATCCCTGGTGTTCACCCTGGTTTAGTGTTCACTCTGTTTAGTGTTCACCCCTGGTTTAGTGTTCATCCCTGGTGTTCCATCCCTGGTGTTCACCCCGGTTTAGTGTTCATCCTGGTGTTCACCCCTGTTTAGTGTTCATCCCTGGTAGTTCACCCCTGGTTTAGTGTTCACTCCCTGGTTTAGTGTTCACCCCCTGGTGTTCCCTGGTTTAGTGTCACCCCTGGTTTAGTTCACCCCTGGTTTAGTGTCCATCCTGGTGTTCACCCCTGGTGTTCACCCCTGGTTTAGTGTTCAATTCCCTGGTTTAGTGTTCATCCTGGTTTAGTGTTCACTCCCTGGTTTAGTGTTCATCCCTGGTGTGTTCACCCCTGGTTTAGTGGTCATCCCTGGTGTTCACCCCTGGTTTAGTGTTCATCCCTGTGTTCATCCTGGTTTAGTGTTCATCCCCGGTGTTCACCCCCCTGGTTTAGTGTTCACCCCGGTTTAGTGTTCATCCCTGGTGTTCACCCCTGGTTTAATGTTCATCCCTGGTGTTCACCCCTGGCTTAGTGTTCACCCCTGGTTTAGTGTTCATCCCTGTGTTCACGTTGGTTTAGTGTTCACCCCTGGTTAGTGTTCATACCTGGTTTCACCCCTGGTTTAGTGTTCATCCTGGTGTTCACGCTTGGTTTAGTGTTCACCCTAGTTAGTGTTCACCCTGGTGTTCTCACCCCTGGTTTAGTTCATACCCTGTGTTCACCCCTAGTTTAGTGTTCATCCTGATGCCCACTCTGGTTTAGTGTTCACCCCTGGTTTAGTAGTTCATCCCTGGTGTTCATCCCTGGTTTAGTGTTCACCGGTTTAGTGTTCATCCTGGTGTTCACCCCTGGTTTAGTGTTCACCCCTGGTTTGTGTTCACCCTTTAGTGTCCATACCTGGTGTTCACCCCTGGTTTAGTCCGGTGTTCACCCCTGAATGTTCATCCCTGTGTTCACCCTGGTTTAGGTTCACCCCTGGTTTAGTTCATCCCTGGTGTTCACCCTGGTTTAGTGTTCACCCTGGTTTAGTGTTCATCCCTGGTGTTCACCCTGGTTTAGTGTTCATCCCTGGTGTCCATCCTGTTTAGTGTTCATCCCTGGTGTTCACCCCTGGTTTAGTGTTCACCCCTGGTGTTCACCCCAGGTTTAGTGTTCACCCTGTGTTCACCCCTGGTTTAGTGTTCACCCCTGGTTTAGTGTTCATCCCGTCACACCTGGTTTAGTGTTCACCCCTGGTTTAGTGTCTACCCCTGGTTTAGTGTCTACCCCTGGCTTTAAGGTTCACCCCTGGTTTAGTGTTCATCCCTGGTGTTCACCCTTGTTTAGTGTTCACCCTGGTTTAGTGTTCATACCTGGTGTCTACCCCTGGTTTAGGTGTTCATCCCTGGTGTTCACCTATGGGTTTAGTGTTCACCCCTGGTTTAGTGTTCACCCCTGGTGTTCACGCTTGGTTTGCATCCTGTGTTGCATTGGTTTAGTGTTCATCCTTGTTCACCCCTGGTTTAGTGTTCATCCCTGTTCATCCTGGTTAGTGTTCACCCTGTGTTCACCCCTGGTTTATGTTCATCCTGTGTTCATCCCTGGTGTTCACGCTTGGTTTAGTGTCCATCCCTGGTGTTCCCCGGTTTAGTGTTCCATCTCGTGTTCACCCCAGGTTTAGTGTTCACCCCGGTGTTCACCCCCTGGCTTAGTGTTCACCCTGGTTTAGTGTTCATCCCTGGTGTTCACCCTGGTTTAGTGTTCACTCCCTGGTGTTCACCCTGGTTTAGTGTTCACCCTGGTTTAGTGTTCATCCCTGTGTTCACACCCCTGGTTTAGTGTTCATACCTGGTGTTCACCCCTGGTTTAGTGTTCATCCTGGCTCACCCATGGCTTAGTGTTCACCCTGGTTTCAAGCTCCACCCTGGTGTCCACGCTTGGTTTAGTGTTCATCCTGTTCACCCCTGGTTTAGTGTTCATCCCTGGTGTTCACGCTTGGTTTAGTGTTCATCCCGGTGTTCACCCCCGGTTTAAAGTGTTCATCCCTTGTTCATCCTTGGTTTAGTGTTCATCCCTGGTGTTCACCCCTGGTTTAGTGTTCATCCTGTGTTCATCCCTGGTGTCACGCTTGTGTTTAGTGTTCATCCCCGGTGTTCACCTCTGGTTTAGTGTTCATCCCTAGTGTCCACCCTTGCTTTAGTGTTCATCCCTGTGTTAATCCCTGTGTTCATCCCACTGTTCATCTCTGGTCTGTAATGAAGAGTCTCTTGTGTCTAGTGTTCTCCAGTGTTCAAAAAGTTATTATGTACTTTTCTGTGTTCACTCAGTTCACCTGTGTTCACCTGTGTTCACCTGTGTTCACTCAGGTTCACCTGTGTTCACCAGGTTCACCTGTACCACCATCTGTGTTATCCAATTACTCTGCATATTTCTTATTCCTTTGTTGTGATTTCTTGTAATTTAATAGAGTTTTGTATTTTTATCATTATGCCCACACACCTGTCATTATGCCACACACCTGTCTCATTATGCCACACACACCTGTCATTATACCACACACCTGTCTCATTATGCCCACACACACCTGTCTCATTATGCCACACACCTGTCATTATGCCCACACACCTGTCTCATTATACACACACCTGTCTCATTATACACACACCTGTCTTATTATACCCACACACCTGTGTCATTATACTTACACACCTGTCATTATGCCACACACCTGTCTCATTATGCCACACACCTGTCTCATTGTGCCACACACCTGTCTCATTATGCCACACACCTGTCTCATTATGCCACACACCTGTCATTATGCCACACACCTGTCTCATTATGCCACACACCTGTCATTATGCCACACACCTGTCTCGGCCACCTAAGTACACCTCACCTAACCTAACCACCACAACTGATGACGTCAAAACATCAGCAGGTGATCGTGACGTCATAGCAGCACTTGACGGTGATTGGTGGTTCATCATAGTTCACCGTGACATATAAAAGCATAATTTGTGATGGTAACGACCCGCCGGCATGATTTACTGCCCCGCGCGCCACCCACCGCCTGAAAGCTAAAACTCTGCATACCTGGAAGCTAAAATTCTGTATATCTGGAAGCTAAAACTCTTTATACCTGGAAGCTAAAACTCTGTATATCTGGAAGCTAAAACTCTTTATGCTTGGAAGCTAAAACTCTATACACCTGAAAGCTAAAACTCTGTACACCTGAAAGCTAAAACTCTGTACACCTGGAAGCTAAAACTCTGTACACCTGGAAGTTAAAACTGTATATATCTGAAAGCTAAAACTCTGTACACCTGAAAGCTAAAACTCTGTATAAAATGTAATACCTTGAGATTATAAAATAGGTAATGTACGTGATTTATTTAATATTGCCAGTGGTGGTTTGTTATTGAGAGGAGAGTATGTTATTGTCTATAGAATGTGGTTAGGTTGGTCTGAAGTATATATGTGTATGATAGACAGTGACAGGAAGTGCCAGGCAGTGCCAGGTAGTGCCAGGAAGTGCCAGGAAGTGTTAGGAAGTGCCAGGAAGTGTTAGCAAGTGTCAGGAAGTGCCAGGAAGTGTTAGCAAGTGTCAGGAAGTGCCAGGAAGTGCCAAGAAGTGCCAGAAAGTGTTAGGAAGTGTCAGGAAGTGCCAGGAAGTGTTAGCAAGTGTCAGGAAGTGTCAGGAAGTGTCAGGAAGTGTTAAGAAGTACCAGAAAGTGCCAGAAAGTGTTAGGAAGTGCCAGAAAGTGCCAGAAAGTGTTAGGAAGTGCTAGGAAGTGCCAGGAAGTGCCAGGAAAATGTAACATACGAAGGTTTCAGAATCTCCTATAGAGTAATAACCTAGAGTACTGTCCGTAAGTACCTCTCTTCTAAGATGAACTGTCTGTAAATACTTCCCTTCTATGAGGTACTGTCTGTAATCGCTTTCCTTCTAAGAGTCACTGTTCATAAGTACTTCCCTTTTAAGATGTACTGTCTGTAAATACTTCCCTTCGTTGAGGTACTGTCCGTAAGTACTTCCGTCCACCCATCTCACCTATACAAACAAGATCGATATAAGGAAGCCATAAAAAATATTACTTTTATAAATATTAATGAAAAAATAGGGTTAGGTTAGGTTAGGTTAGGGTTAGGTTAGGTTAGCGTTAGGGTTGGGTTAGGTTAGGGTTAGGGTTAGGTTAGGCTAGGGTTAGGTTAGGTTAGGTTAGGTTAGGTTAGGCTAGGGTTAGGTTAAGTTAGGTTTTAATTAGAAGAGGTTAGTTGCTAGGTTAGGTTAGGGTTAGCTAGGTTAGGCTAGGTTGTGTTGGGTTGTGTTAGGCTAGGTTAGGCCAGGTTGGGCATTAGGTTAGGTTAGGTTAGGTTGGTTGCTAGGTTAGGTTAGGTTAGGCTAGGTAGGTTAGGCTAGGTTGGTTAGGTTAGGTTGCTATGTGTCTTGTGTTCATGCTTTTGTCAGGGTGTTAATTGGGTAACAGTGTAAAGGTGGGCAGCCAATCAGGTGCGTTAATTCTTGATTATCGGTAGTGAGAGAAAGGAAGGAAGGAAGGAAGGAAGGAGGGAGGAAGGAAGGAGTGATGGAGGAGGGGGTGGGTGGTTAGTCTGATACAATTATTACCACTACAAACCATCGCTACCAACCACTACTACAACCATCCCATCTAACCACTACTACAACCATCGCTACTCCAACCACTACTACAAACCATCGCTACTCCAACCACTACTACAACCATCGCTACTCCAACCACTACTACAACCATCGCTACTCCAACCACTACTACAATATCACTACTATTATCACCAGCACCACAACTACCACCACAACCCCAACCCTACCTACCCAACCCCTACCATCCCTTATCACCCCCCACCCCCTCCCCCACCCATGTTTTCTCAAAATATTCTACATAAATCAATTAAAAAAACACTATATATTTTTTCTTCATTAATTATATCCCACACTTAATTACCTTCTCAGTAGCTAATTAATTGATCAAAGTTAATTTAGTTAATTAGGTTAAGTTTTTTACACTCAGGTATTAATGATTTGGTAATTAAATTTTCAATATATTTTATACTTTTTGACGGCAAGAGAGAGAGAGAGAGAGAGAGAGAGAGAGAGAAAAAAAAAAAAAAAGAGAGAGAGAGAGAGAGAGCAACCAACCAATATCTCAACATCACAAACCGTAAATAAAACTAATAAACACACACACACACACACACGGGTGCTTTTAAAAGAGGAAATCTCTATAATAAGATCAATTTATCATTCGCTCAAACTACAGCTCTTAAGTCTCGGTCACTTCAGTGCCTTTGACGGTGTGTATCAGTCCCCGTCACGCTTACCTCCCAGCTGAGTTGTGCTTGCCCCCCACCACCTCTTGACACGTCTGTATATATCTGACACACCAAAACACACCGTCATACACCTCCATACACCACCCCACACACCACCACCACCTTCCCACAAATCCCCACCACCACGACCCCACACACCACCACCATCACCACCCCCACACCCCTCACCATCCCACAAACCCCCTGCCCACCATGACCCCACACACCATCACCACCCCACACTCCCTCACCTTCCCCACAAACCCCACCACCAAGGACCCCACACCATCACCACCCCACACCCCCCTCACCTTCCCACAAACTCCCACCACCAGGACCCCACACACCATCACACCCCACACTCCCTCACCTTCCCACAAACTCCACCACCACGACCCCACACGCCACCACCATCACACCCCACACCTCACCATCCCATAAACCCCACCACCACGACCACACACCACCACCCCACACCTCACCATCCCATAGCCACCACCACGACCACACACCACCATCACCACCCCACACTCCTCACCATCCCATAAACCCCACCACCACAGACCCCACACACCCCACACCCCACACCCTCACCATCCCACAAACCCCTACCACCACGACCACCACACCCCCACTAACACCCCCACACACCCCCACTACCACCCCACCTCACCCCCCACACATCAAAGGCAACATTATCGGGTTTCAAGGATTTACGTTTGTTTGAGTATTAGTCACCGTGAGACGTAAATCACCTTAATAAGAAGAAGCAGTTTAAGTGACCGACGCACCAAATATAATGATCCATGGGAGTCTTTGTCAATACTCTACTGTACACCTTTAATACGTATGTATGCATACCAGCACAGTAGGTGTATGTATATCTATATGTCTAACACACATATACAGGGGTGAGAGAGAGGGTTGAGGGCCCTAACACACACACAGGAGAGAGAGAGGGTCAGAGGGTCTCTAACACACACACACAGGGGTGAGAGAGAGAGAGGTCGAGGGTTCCTAACACACACACACAGGGTGAGAGAGAGAGGTCGAGGGTTCCTAACACACACACACAGGGGTGAGAGAGAGGGTTGAGGGTCTCAACACACACACAGGGGTGAGAGAGAGAGTCGAGGGTCTCAACACACACACACAGGGTAAGAGAGGTCGAGGGTTCTCTAACACACACACACAGGTGTGAGAGAGAGGGTCGAGGGTCTCAACACACACACACAGGGGTGAGAGAGGGGCCGAGGGTTCTAACACACACACACAGGGGTGAGAGAGAGGTTGAGGGGTCTCTAACACACACAACAGGGAGAGAGAGGGTTGAGGGCCTCACCACACACAAAACAGGTGAGAGAGAGGTTGAGGGTCTCTAACACACACAGGTGAGAGAGAGGTCGAGGTTCTAACACACACACACAGGTGAGAGAGAGGGAAGAGGGTTCCCAACACACACACACAGGGGTGAGAGAGAGAGGGTTGAGGGTCCCCACACACACACACAGGGGTGAGAGAGAGGGTTGAGGGGTCTCTAACACACACACACAGGGGGGAGAGGGTTGAGGGTCTCAAACACACACACAGGGGTGAGAGAGAGGGTCGAGGGTCTCTAACACACACACACAGGGGTGAGAGAGAGGGCTGGGTTCTAACACACACACACAGGGGTGAGAGGGTCGAGGGGTTCTAACACACACAGGGGTGAGAGGAGAGGTTGAGGGGTCCCTAACACACACACAGGTGAGAGAGAGAGTCGAGGGTCTCTAACACACACACACAGGGGTGAGAGAGAGGGTCGAGGGGGTCCCACACACACAGGGGTGAGAGAGAGGGTCGAGGGTCCCCAACACACACAGGGGTGAGAGAGAGGGTTGAGGGTCTCTAACACACACAGGGGAGAGAGAGAGAGTCGAGGGTCTCTAACACACACACACAGGGGTAAGGAGAGGGTGAGGGTCTCTAACACACAGGGGTGAGAGAGAGAGGGTTGAGGTCTCTAACACACACAGAGGAGAGAGAGGGATGAGGGGTTCCCAACACACACACACAGGGTGAGAGAGAGGGTCAGAGGGTTCCCAACACACACAGGGGTGAGAGAGAGGCTAGAGGGTCTCCAAACACACAGGGGTGAGAGAGAGGGTCGAGGGGTCTCTAACACACACAGGGGAGAGAGAGGGTCGAGGGGTCTCTAACACACACAGGGGTGAGAGAGAGGGTCAGGGTCTCAACACACACACAGGATGAGAGAGAGGGTCGAGGGTCTCAACACACACAGGGTGAGAGAGAGGGTCGAGGGTCTCTAACACACACAGGGGTGAGAGAGAAGGTCGAGGGTCTCACACACACACAGGGGTGAGAGAGGGTCGAGGGGTTCCCTAACACACACAGGGGTGAGAGAGAGGGTCGAGGGTCTCTAACACACACAGGGGTGAGAGAGAGGGTCGAGGGTCCCCAACACACACACACAGGATGAGAGAGAGGGTTGAGGTTCTAACACACACAGGGGTGAGAGAGAGGGTCGAGGGCCCCAACACACACACAGGGATGAGAGAGGGCCGAGGGTCTCTAACACACACACACAGGGGTGAGAGAGAGGGTCGAGGGTCTCTAACACAATAACAGGTGAGAGAGGCCGAGAGGCCCCAACACACACACACAGGGGTGAGAGAGAGGCTGAGGGGTTCCCAACACACACAGGTGAGAAAGAGGGTCGAGGGTTTCTAACACACACACACACACAGGGGTGAGAGAGAGGTCAGGGGTCTCTAACACACACACACAGGGTGAGAGAGAGGGTCGAGGGGTCTCTAAACACACACAGGGGTGAGAGAGGGTCGAGGGTCTCTAACACACACACACACAGTGAGAGAGGTTGAGGGTTCCCCACACACACAGGGGCGAGAGAGAGGGTCGAGGGTTCTAACACACACAGGTGAGAGAGAGAGGGTCGAGGGGTTCTAACACACACATGGGCGAGAGAGAGTCGAGGGGTCTCTAACACGGACACAGGTGAGAGAGAGGGTCGAGGGGTTCCCTAAAACACACAGGGGTGAGAGAGAGGGCAGAGGGGCTCCTAACACACACACACAGGGGTGAGAGAGAGGGTTGAGGGGTCTCTAAACACAGGGTGAGAAGGTCGAGGTTCTCTAACACACACACAGGGGTGAGAGAGAGGGTCGAGGGCCCAACACACACAGGGGTGAGAGAGAGGGTCGAGAGGTCTCTCAACACACACACACAGGGGTGAGAGAGAGAGGGTCGAGGGGTCTCTAACACACAGGGGTGAGAGAGAGGGTCGAGGTCCCCAACACACACACACAGGGTGAGAGAGGGCTGAGGGTTCCCTAACACACACAGGGTGAGAGAGGGTCGAGGGTCCCCTAACACACACACACAGGGGTGAGAGAGAGGTCGAGGGTCTCTAACACACAAGCAACATGTAACTGAACGAAGCACAACAG
>NW_024745795.1:0-20153 GCF_018991925.1 Homarus americanus
GTAGTTACGTATTGCTATAATTACGGTTGTTACTTCCTCCTCTCTCCCTCAGAGCAATCCACGGCTGTTACTTCCTCCTCTCTCTCCCTGTATAACTGGCTACGGCCTTCTTACCACCGTTACTGATCTAGGTGAAGGCCATCATTTACCGCAAAGACAGAAATAAGACTCGTCCGTCCATCTGTCTCTCTGTCTCTTGGACCAAACCACCATCTGGTCTGTTGTTGTTTGGCCTGACGGAGTGAGGGTTTCAAGTCTGTCCGGCTGCAGTGAGGACGGATTGGTATTATTAAGCACAGGGGTGAGTGGTGGGGTTAACGTGTGTGAGTGTGGGTTAATGTGTGGAGGGTGGGGTTACACAGGTGGAGTGGTGGGGTTAACAGTGTGAGTGGTGGGTTAACAGTGTAAGTGGTGGGCACAGTGTGAGGGGTGGGGTTAACAGTGTGTGAGTGGGGTTAATGTGTGTGAGTGGTGGGGTTAACAGTGTGTGAGAGTGGTGGGCACAGAGTAGGGCACAGGTGTGTGAGGGTAAGCACAGGTGTGTGAGGGGAAGAAGGTGTGAGGGGGTTAACAGTGTGTGAGTGGTGGGGCGCAACAATGTGTGAGTGGTGGGGCTAACAGTGTGTGGGAGTGGGTGGGAGCACAGGAAGGTGGGGTTAACAGGAGGGTGGGCGGTGTGAGTGGTGGGGTTAACAGGTGTGAGGGTGGGCACAGTGGAGGGTGGGTTAACAGTGTGAGTGGGTTAACAGGTGTGAGTGGTGGGGCTAACAGGAGGTGGGGTTAACAGGTGTGTGAGGGTGGGCACAGGTGGAGTGGTGGGGTTAACAGTGTGTGAGTGGTGGGCTACACAGGTGAGTGGTGGGTTAACAATGTGTGAGTGGTGGGCTAACAGTGTGAGTGGTGGGGTTAACAGGTGTGTGGGGTTAACAGGGAGTGGTGGGTTAACAGTGTGTGAGTGGGGTTAACAGTGTGTGAAGATAAGCAGTGTGTGCAGTGGTGGGTTAACAGGAGGGTGGGGTTAACGGTGTGTGAAGGTGGATAACAGTGTGAGTGGTGGGGTTAACAGTGTGGAGAGGGTGGGGTTAACAGGTGTGTGTGAGGGTGGGGTTAACAGTGTGGGGTGTGTGGGAGGGTGGGTTAACAGTGTGTGAGGAAGAAGGGAAAGGGTGGGGTTAACAGTGTTTGAGGGGTGGGGTTAACAGGAGTGGTGGGGTTAACAGTGTGTGAGGGTGGGAGCACAGGGAGTGGTGGGTTAACAATGTGTGAGTGGTGGGCTAACAGTGTGAGTAGGTTACGGTGTGAAGGTGGGGTTAACAGGTGTGAGTGGTGGCTAACAGGAGTGTGGGTTAACAGTGTGAGGTGGGTTAACAGTGTGTGAGTGGTGGGCTAACAGGAGTGGTGGGTTAACAGTGTGTGTAGTGTGTGGGTTAACAGTGAGTGGTGGTTAACAGGTGTGAGGTGGGCACAGGTGAGTAAACAGTGTGGAGTGGTGGGCTAACAGTGTGGAGTGGTGGGTTAACAATGTGTGAGTGGTGGGCTAACAGTGTGTGAGTGGGTGGGTTAACAGTGTGTATGTGGGGTTAACAGGTGTGGAGTGGTGGGGTTAACAGTGTGAAGATGGGGTTAACAGGTGTGGAGTGGTGGGCTAACAGTGTGTGAGGGGTGGGGTTAACGGTGTGAAGGTGGATTAACAGTGTGAGTGTGGGTTAACAGTGTGGAGGGTGGGTTAACAGGAGGGCACAGGGGTGTGTGGGAGTAGGGTTAACAGTGTGTGAGTGGTGGCTAACAGGTGGAGGAAGTTAACAGTGTGTGTGTAGGGTTAATCTGTGTGAAGGTGGGTTAACAGGTAAGTGAGGGGGTGGGTTAACAGGTGTGAGTGGTGGGGTTAACAGTGTGTGGTGGGGTTAACAGTGTGAGTGGTGGGGTTAACACAGTGGAGAGTGGTGGGTTAACAGCGTGTGTGGTGGGGTTAACAGTGTGTGTGTGGTGGGTTAACTGTGTGTGAAGGGCATGAGTGTGAAAGGTGGCACAGGTGTGAGGGCAAGCAGTGTGGAGTTGTGGGGTTGAAGAAAGTGTGTGGAGGGTGGGTTGTTGAGGGGTGGGGTTAACAGTGTGTGAGTGTAGGGGTTAACAGGTGTGAGTGGTGGGGTTAATGTGTGAGGGTACAGTGTGTGTGTGTGGTGGGGTTAACAGTGTGTGTGGTGGGTTAACAGGAAGGGTTTAACATGAAGGTGGGGTTGCATTAGTGTGAGGGTGTACACAGTGTAGGAGTGGTGGGTTATTTCAGAGGATGGGGTTAACAGTGAAGGGTTTAACAGTGTGAGGGTGGTTAACAGTGTGAGCAGGGGTTAACAGTGTGTGAGTGGTGGGTTATTTGTGAGGATGGGTTAACAGTGTGTGTGAAGGTGGGTTAACTGTTTCTCATATATAAAAATTACATCAACATCCCCCAAAAAAAAATAAATAAATAAATAAAAAAGAAAAAAAAGAAAAAAAAAATAATAATAATAATAATAATAAGTTAATAAATATGTTTCACGTCCTAAATTTGTAAAAAGAAAATGATTTTCTATCCTAATTAATGAAAAGAGATGAAACAGTATGATTGATATATATGTTTAAGTTTTTGCACTACCTTATTACATTTTCTGTGATATTGCCATTATTCTCTTAATATATTCTCTTTTGAGATATAACCACAATAATTATGAGTATTAAGTGTGTATAATAAAGATAGTGGCTATATTGTGAGCGGAAATGTATACGGTGTGTTAAAATATTATATAAAAAAAAATTCTTCTATCTACATTCATACAAAGTTATTAATGGTCAAAGTTAACACGGATCTTATAAACACTCTTGCATACTCACACAAAAACACCAGCAAGATAATTACCAACACATGTAAATTCTACCTTATTTACACCATCAACCGGGACGACATAGCTGGTGCGTGAGGGTGAATACAGGTAAGTCGTTAACCTGCACAGGTCGTGGCCGGCTATGTTGACTGTATGAATCACTCAGTCTGTCGTATTAGTCGGCCCGCCACCCAAGGTTTGCTGGTCAGATATTGGTGGTCGTCAGGGTAGAGGCGGCGGCGATAAAAGGACGTAAAGGTGAAGAGGTTTTATAAGAGTGATGAGTTTGGGTACTTAGGGTCCACCAGTTAAAGCCAAGGTGTTGTTTCTAATCTGTTATTAAGGTTATTAAGTTGAGAAATTCGATTTATGTATTTAGTGCTGAAGGAGTGACAGGACTTGATGAAGCCCCTCAAGGAGGACTTAGTCATTGTGAAGAAGGAGATATGAAGCCTGAAGACAAAGAACAAAGCTAGGAGACCAGTTTTGATGTAGAAGAAGGAAGGAAGGAGAATTCGGTGTCAAGCAGAAAGCCAGTTCACTCATGTCAGATATTAACATGAAGAGGTAAAACGTGTTCCAGGTGATCACGAGGAAAGTTTATGAGTTTACTATGTGCATTACACTGGGGGGGGGAATATTATATACTTTACGCTGAGAACCAGACAGGTGCTAAGAGGAGAGCTACCGTGGGGAGCAGAATTGAGTGTAAGGAACAGTATGTACACTCACTCAAACCATCTATACCAATAATATTGGAAAGTTGAAAGATAAAAATACAACGGACGAAGGATTTTATTAACCTTACTGAGACAACAGGAGTCGTAGTGTTCTATTCTGAAATTCATCTATCACCCCAAGTAGAGATAGAAGTTAGTTTTTTTTTAGTGAGACAGATAAGAGACGGGGTGATTTAAGCTTACTGTTGGTGTTTTGAGATGACTGATACTCAGTTAACAACCTGAGGGATCCTGTAGGAGTTACACTGTGGACAAAAAAAAATTATCTTAAAAATTTTCGGCAATATTCGACATCATTTACTTCAGTGCTGTAGGTGTTAGATTGAGATTTTAAATATGTAATAAGTTAATTTTTTCTGTGTATATTATAATGGTGACTTTTTAGTGTTATTTGGTGCAATTAGTGATAAAAGCATCGTGCACATCAGGTTTAAATAGACCACGTACGTACACCCGCGGCAACTGTACGTGTTAGGGCTTCAAAAAAAAAAAGTCAATATCATTTAATATCAACAAATACAAAGATCAAACTACCAGCATTTAGAAGGAAAGAAAAAAAAATGCACATTTTTTTTGTCAGGAAAAGAAAAGGCCTGTAGATACAAGGTTAAACTGTTGGGTGATGGGGAGAAAACACTACAGTGGTTTAGAAACGATTTTCTCCTCAGTTCAGCGATCAGAATGTAATGCACCAACGCCTTAAGGAGACAGTAGCGGTTCACTGTTGGCAAGATACTGTTTTGGGGAAGCTGGCTAGACTCTCTCGTGTGTGTGTGTGTGTGTGTGTGTGTGTGTGTGCGTGTGTGTGTGTGTGTGTGTGTGTGTGTGTGTGTGTGTGTGTGTCCCTTAAAAATCACTCGTCACGTCAATCCTAACATTATAGAGCGTTCTCATTAAGGCCCATCATCACTATTGTTAATGGTATAATTGGCTGACAAGACAAACGCGACATCTAAGACTGAATTATAATCACTCGTATAATTTTCCATAATCTCTCTCGTACCAGGTGATAAAGGTCTCTGATGCCTCTTACCTGGGTGTAATTTACACCTATATTCCCCTGATACACACCCCCTGACACCCTCTACTCCTCCTGATACACCCCCATCTACCCACCCCTTATACACTCAATTTAGGTTAGGGTTAGGTTAGGTTATGAAGAAGTTAGGTTAGGCTAGGATCGAAGACATAAAATATAGGTGTAAAGAACAGCCAGAAGACCACTTTACACACAACAAACAAGAATGAATTCCTTAAAAATATCTCACAAGTTCGTGTTCCTCTCTGTGTGTGTGTGTGTGTGTGTGTGTGTGTGTGTGTGTGTGTATGTGTGTGTGTGTGTGTGTGTACAGGGTTGCTGAATATGCAGTGAATTGAATATTAATCCCACTAGCGTAACACATTATCGACCCATTGAGTACGGTAACTACACCCTTAGAGTACGATAATAACCCCTTGAGTACGATGCCTTAACCCTTAGGGGCACGATAACTACAATCTTAGGAGTACGATAATGACCCTTGAGTACGATAATCAATTCTTTGAGTACGATAATGACCTTGAGTACGATGCTAACTTAATTCCTTGAGTACGATAACTTAGCCCCAAAATACGATTAATTAGCCCCCCCAAAAAAAAAAAAAATATACCTGCTGAATTTTTTGTGTGTCTTGACCAGCTGACTCAGGTGTTTGATCGTTCGGACTACCTGTGGCTGGTGTCGTGTCTGGCGGCAGGAACTATAATAGCCCATGTCCACAACAATACATCGTAGGGCCGTCAAGCGCCGTTTTATTACGTAAAAAGGATTTTTTTAATTCCCGAAAAGGCTTAAGTACGCTGGAGGCTTTTATTTTTTTGTACGATTAATTAATAGTGAAAGGTTTTCTTGTGTAGTGTCGAGTAGCTGTTAACTTTTAGTAGTAAAGGAGCCAATTTGTATTCTTAAGTAATATGACCTTTGTGATTAAGTTATTATCAATTCCTTTGCAGTTTTTTATCATCGATTTTTTTTTAATCTTTTATGCTTATTAAAATTTGGTAAAGAAGTTATTAAGTCAGGTTCACCGGCAGATAAGAAAATATACCAGTGAAGTTAATTTTTGGGTATTCAATAAAAACTGTATTCATTTTTGCGATAATATTTTATTAGATCTTTTATTAAGAGCAAAAATAGTGTGGCTAGTCTCAACAAGTGGTAGTTATGTACAGTGTATAAAGTATTTACCACAGTTGTCTAGCTTGACCTGCCATTATTTCTCCCTCCTCCCTAACCCCGACCTGATGGTAGAGGTCACTCTTCTCGAGTTCTCTGATATTCTCCTTCCTTCTCCTCCTCCTCCTCCTTATTCTTCTTTTTTTCTTTCACCAATCTTTTCCCTCCTTCCTTTCCTCCCTCCCACTCCTTTCCCTACTCCCTCTCCCCATTCCCCAGAAGTTATCAGTTTGCTTCACGTGTTCATGTTCGTTACGTTACTCCTCAGTTGGCCAAGGAGAGAGAGAGAGAGAGAGAGAGAGAGAGAGATTTACCCGCTGAGAGAGACAAGAGACAGGGAGACGGAAGAAGGAATGATCTGCAAGAGAGAGAGAGAGAGAGAGAGAGAGAGAGAGAGAGAGAGAGAGAGAGAGAGAGAAAGAGAGAGATTTATCTGCATGAGAGAGACAAAGAGGAGACACAGGGGAGATTTGGAAAGAAGGAATGATCTGCAAGAGAGAGAGAGAGAGAGAGAGGAGGGAGAGAGAGGGAGAGAGAGACGACCTGCATGAGAGAGACAAAGAGAGACAGGAAGAAGGAAAGAAGGAATGATCTGCAAGAGAGAGGAGAGAGAGAGAGAGAGAGAGAGAGAGAGAGAGAGAGAGAGAGAGAGAGAGAGGATGACCTGCATGAGAGAGACAAAGAGAGACAGGAAGAAGGAAAGAAGGAATGATCTGCAAAAGAGAGAGAGAGAGAGAGAGAGAGAGAGAGAGAGAGAGAGAGAGATTTATCTGCATGGAGAGAGGACAGGGAGAAGGAAGAGAAGGAATGATCTGCAAGAGAGGGAGGAGATAATAAGCAGAGACAGACAGACAGGGACATACAGCGAGATAGAAAGAGACGGGAAGAGGAGAATAATCCACCCCACCAGGAGACAATAGGCATTGAAGAATAAGAGTGGCGGCTGCTAACAAGAGCCGACCACCGAAATGACCATTATAACTACTGTCAATAGGGTTGATAATCTACACATTTACTAATTACCTTAATATACAATGGTCCATGATGTTGATTTACCTCTTCCTCTTCTCCTCTTTCATTCCCTCCCCCACACTCTCTGCCCTCATCCAGGTTTGTTGCAATTATTGTGTTATTGGCCTCGACGACCCGTATTCTGGTGAAATAACTATAAAGGAGTATAAATTGTGGTGGGTGGTGGGAGGGATGGTTGTGTGAGTGGTGGTTGTGTGATGACTGGGGTGGTTGTGATGTGTGGTGATGAATGGTGGTGGTGAATGAAAATTTATTAAAGTTTGAGTATAATAACTGTGCACACGAAGGTCAATAACTAATTATCTTTCTTTAGGGGGGGGGGGGGAGAGAGAGAGAGAGAGAGAGAGAGGAGAGAGAGAGAGAGATGATCCCTTGCTTAGTACTGTTTATATCTCACCTCCCTCTCTTCACTATCTCACTATCTCTCACTATCTCTATCTCTCACTATTTCCTCACTATCTCTTTTCACTATCTCTCTCACTATCTTTCTCTCTCACTATCTCCTCACTATCTCTTCACTATCTCTCACTATCTCTCACTATCTCTCTCACTATCTCTCACTATCTCCCCACTATCTCTCCTCACTATCTCTCTCACTATCTCACTATCTCTATCATCTTTCTCACTATCTCTCCCTTCTCATCACTTCTCAAAACTTTACACTTGACCCAGAACAGAGAAGCATCATTGGCCATCGATCCCTGCCAGTGATCGGAAACTCTGTCAGTGGGATGACGGACAGAGAGATAGACGGATTTATGGACTGATTAGGTGACGACGGACAGACTTATATACGGACTACTTGACTAACGGACGGATTAACTTACTGACTGATGGGCGGGACTAACGAATACTTGACTAACGGACGGACTTAGGGCTACTTGACTAACGGACGGACTTACGCTACTTGACTAACGGACGGACTTACGGGCTACTTGACTAACGGACGGACTTACGGACTACTTGACTAACTACTGACTGACTGACTGACTGACGGACTGACTGGAGGAGAAAAATAATACTCCCGGCGTAGTGACAGAAAACGTCAATAACTAAATAGACAAATACGATGATGGAATTAAAGGAGGGAGAAAAAAGGTCACAGGAGACGTCAATAAAGATGGTGGACACAGGAGAGAAGGAAGAGGAAGACGAAGAGAGGGGAGAGAGGAAGAAGAAACGGGAAAGGAAGGAGGAAAGAGAATAAAGAAGGTGGGTGAGAAGAAGGAAGGAAGGAAGGGAGGGAGAAACAAAGACTGGAGGAGGAAGAAGAAGGGAGAAGAAATGGCAATAGGGAAAGAATTGGACAATGACGAATAGAAGGAAAGAGGGAGGTAGAGAGAGTAAAAGAAGAAGGGGAGGAGAAGGGAAGTGGTTAAGGGGGAGGGAGAAGAGGGTGGATGAAAGAGAGGGGGAATGGAAGGATCAGAGGGAGAGGTGTGGTAGTACTTAAGAGGGGGAGGGAAAGAGAGGGGGGTGGGGAGAGTATTAGAGAGAGGGAAACAAGGGGAGATACAGGAACGAAGGTGACAGAGGGAGTGAAGGAGAGGGAAGAGGTTGGGGAGAGGGGAGGAGTTTAAAGATGGTGAAGGGGAGGAAGGATGTGAGGGGAGGTAAGATGAGGGGAAGTAGGGGTGAGGGGTGCAAGGATAGAGGAGATGAGAGGGGAGTGAGGAGGAAAGATAGATGGGATGGGGAGAGGGGAGAGGGGAAAGAAAGGTGAGGTGAGGTGGAGGGGAGGGAAGGAGGTAGGATGAAGGGAGGGGAGGAGGAAGGTAAAAGGGGAGGAGGGAGGTGGGGGTGGAGGGGAGGAGGAGAGGCAGATGAGGGGAGGTGGCAGATGAGGTGAGGGGAGGAGGAGGAGGGGAGGAGGGGGAGGGGAGGGGGGGGGTGGAGGAGGGGAGGAGGAGGCAGGTGAGGGGAAGGAGGGAGGGAGGAGAGGAGGGGGAGGGGAGGAGGAGGGAGGAGGAGGCAGGTGAAGGGGAGGTGGGGGAGGGGAGGAGGAGGAGGAGGGGAGGAGGGAGGAGGAGAGGAGGCGGGTGAGGGAGGAGGAGGAGGCGGGTAGGTGAGGGGAGGAGGAGGAGGAGGTAGGTGAATGGAGGTGGCAGGTGGAGGGGGAGGGGAGGAGTCAGGTGAGATGAGGGAGGAGGCAGATGGAGGTGGAGGGGAGGTGGAAATGGAGGTGAAGGTAGGAGGTAGGGTGAGGTAATGAGGCAGGTAAGGGGAGTCAGGTGGAGGGGAGGAGGGGTGGGGAGCGTAAACAAGATTAGAAGGAGAGTGTTGGTGGGCTTTAGAATTTGGTCTATGGGGCTCAAATTGTGTCAAGACCAGGCGGGTTACGGCTAGTCCATCAAGGAGAGAGAGGGAGAGAGAGAGGGGGGGGAGAGAGAGAGAGGGGGAGGGGAGAGAGGGAGAGAGAGAGGGGAGGGAGGGGAGAGGAGAGAGAGAGAGAGAGAGAGAGAGAGAGGGGGGGAGACAGCCACCCAGAGTAAGAAGAAAGAGAAAGGAGAAATGGGGGGGGGGGGGGGGGGGGGGGGGGGGGGGGGGGGGGGGAAATAGAAAGGAGAGAGAGAGAGAGAGAGAGAGAGAGGAGAGAGAGAGAGAGAGTGTGAGTGTGTGTGTGTGTGTGTGAAAGTGAGGAAGAAGAGAGAAGTGTGGTCAGCGTAAACGAGGGAAAACTGGTGAGGGAGAGAGTCTGGGGGGTGAGGGGGAGAGGGAGAGCTGGGGGGGGGGAGAGAGCCTGGGGGGTGAGGGAGAGTCTGGGGTGAGGGGAGAGAGTCTGGGGGTGAGGGGGAGAGAGTCTGGGGGTGAGGGAGAGAGTCTGGGGGTGAGTGGGAGAGAGTCTGGGGGGAGGGAGAGAGTCTGGGGTGGGAGAGAGTCTGGGGGGTGAGGGAGAGAGTCTGGGGGTGAGTGGGGGGTGGGGGTGAGGGAGAGAGTCTGGGGGTGAGGTGGGGAGTGTGGAGTGTGAAGTGGTTATATGGGGGAGGGTAAAGTGTAGAGAGAGAGAGAGTAAATGGTTCTGGTAACACTCATTCTGTCTCCCATATCATGCCCAGGTGTAGAATCCTCTGTAGTCAGGTGTGGGGTATCGTCTCTTCTGAAACTGTTTATATACAGTATATAGCGCTTGTTTGAGGCCCGTTTTTTGGTTGGTTTGTTGCCCTTAAGCTCTTGAAATATATCACCCTGGCCTAGTCTTGGAATATATCACTCCTGGCTCCTGAAACTATGGTATATAAGACTCATCACTGTTAAACTTTTTGAAGCATGTCATCTTGTTTGGGCTCTTAAAATTATTGAAATATATGTCATTATTTCTTAAAACCCTTGAATATATATATATATATATATATATATTATATATATATATATATATATATATATATATATATATATATATATATATATATATATATATATATATATATATATATATATATATATATATATATATATATAAATCGCCTTGTCTGACTTCTGAACTCTTGAAATATATCACTCTTGGGCCCTGAACTCAAAACATACATCATTCTATTTGGACGGCTGAAGTCTGGAAACACCACTTGTCTTTAACTCAGTCATACATCACTTGTGTTTGTATTCTGAAAAGTCTATATTATCTTGGTCTTCTTGGGACGAACTTGAGGAATATATATCGGGCCTTATAACTGTGTAGGAGCTACTGTACTGCCGGTGTGTAAGTCTGTCGTGTTGTTTTTGGTAATTTGATTTAGAACTTATAATCCAGGAAGTTAAAGAGTTTGCACTGGTAATCTGCGGGAGATGGTTCGTCGAGCACCCATCAAGTGAGTTTGTCTTGAGGTGAGGTGGACGGGTTTAACATCAGGCTCCAGAACTCTCAGAAACCAAGAGAATTTCCCCAGTTGTTACGAGTCCAAAGTCCCAGGCTGATGGAAATGATTTTACTCGCGAGTATTGGGGAAACAGACCAGGACATGCCTCCTCGTCGCTCTGGGAAATAAGTCCGATGGAGGAACTTTGAATCAGACAAGGACACAACAGGCGGAGGAGCTGTACGGTACACAAGATTCTGATGGAGGTTTGAAGTATCCAAGGAGTGGGGTGGTGTTTAGATAGTGTTGTTTTTATGAGGGAACGAGTTAGACTTTTTGTATATAAATATATTAGAGATTCACTTCATTCAGATGAGAGTAAGAGGAGCTTCTGACCGTGTTTGGAATAAGAAAAATAAATAAAAAGCACATATGTGAATTAATGGAAGATAATTGAGAAATATTACTATTCTGAGAGATTATTCCACCATTTGACACTTGATTGTGATTTATCTTGGTCAGAATAACGTCACAGGTTACCCTATCCTCGACTGGGTAATGACTGTTAATATTGACCTGTTGACCTCCCATATTTCACACAGGTTAGGCGGACGACATTTGATTTCTGTGTTTACGTTTGAGTTGTAAATCTGGAGGTATTTTAGCTGTCATCAATTTCACTAGAGGTTTGTCAATACCGCAGACGTAACTCGAGCTTCATGTTAAGATATATATACAGATACAAGGAATCATGCATTCCATTGTATACGTTTGTTTATACTGATCCTAAATAATGTGAGGATGTTGTCTCAGTTGCTCGTCACAAGTCACTCACTAACTGGTTCTGAATTTACTGAATAATACAACTATCGAGAAGTGTGTTGTGTGTGTGTGTGTGTGTGTGTGTGTGTGTGTGTGTGTGTGTGTGTGTGTGTGTGTGTGTGTGTGTGTGTGTGTGTGTCACGGTTTTATTTATCCACGTCAGTCAGTAACTCACACCAGGGCCATCGATAAATCCATAAAATTTCTAAAATCAATAGATATTTCTTTATGTTGTTGTCGTCTGTTCTTCATCTGTTAGTCGCCTGTGGTTCACTTTTTGTTCATCTGTTAGTCGCCTGTGGTTCACTTTTGTTCATCTCTTGTTTTTTCATTGGTTTATCTCTGTTTTGGTACTGGCTCCATTTCGGTCTCGGTCTTCCTTCTGTTACCGACCTCGTTACTGGCCTCCATTTCGGTCTCGACCCCCTCGTAACTGGTCTCCAAACGGTCTCGGCTTGTTGGTCTTTGGAATAAATGACCGCAAAGACAAGAACACTGACCAATAACTTCGCCGCTGTGGTCACCATACACTGCTTCACTGCCCGCCTTCCTCACCATACACCAGTACCATACAGTCACCGCCTGCCTGTACCTCACCATACACCAGTCACCATACACGCTTCACTGCCCGCCTGTACCCTCACCATACCCAGTCACCATACACTGCTTCACTTCCCGCCTGTACCCCACCATACACCAGTCACCATACACTGCTTCACTGCCCGCCTGTACCTCACCATACACCAGTCACCATACACTGCTTCACTGCCTGCCTGTACCTCACCATACACCAGTCACCACATACACTGTTTACCTCCCGCCTGTACCTCACCATACACCAGTCACCATACACTGCTTCACTGCCCGCCTGTACCTCACCATACACCAGTCACCATACACTGCTTCACTTCCCGCCTGTACCACCATACACCAGTCACCATACACCGCTTCACTTCCTGCCTGTACCCCACCATACCAGTCACCATACACTGCTTCACCGTCTGCCTGTACCTCACAACCAGACTACTGCTACTGCCCGCCTGTGCCTCACTATACACCAGTCACCATACACTGCTTCACTTCCCGCCTGTACCTCACCAGTCACCATACACTGCTTCACGCCCGCCTGTACTCTACCATACACCAGTCACCATACACTGCTTCACTTCTGTGCCCCTCACCATACACCAGTCACCATACACTGCTTCACTGCCCGCCTGTACCTCACCAGTCACCATACACTGCTTCACTTCCCGCCTGTACCACTATACACCAGTCACCATACACTGCTTCACTTCCCGCCTGTACCTCACCATACACCAGTCACCATACACTGCCACTCTGCCTGTCACTGCCTCTCCTGTACCTCACCATACACCCAGTCACCATATACAAATCACCACATACACTCACCATTATACAAGCACCATACACAAGTCACCATACACTGCCTCACTGCCTACTGCCCATGTGCACCTCACCATACACTAGTCACCATACACAAGTCACCATACACAAGTCACCATCCACTAGTCACCAAACACAAGTCACCATACACTAATCACTATACACAGTCACTATACACTGCTCACTGCTCACGTGCACCAACATACACAAGTCACCATACAAGGACCTCCTGACTAGTGTGTGGTGTTAAGAGTAACTGGTGTTTGTTTTGAACATAAATGAGAGAGGCGCTTTTAATGGTGTGTGTGTGTGTGTGTGTGTGTGTGTGTGTGTGTGTGTGTGTGTGTACAATAATAATAATAATTAACGGTTTATTAAAAAGTTCTGCAGCCCGAAGACTGAAAATATACATTGACATAAATGACTTATTACATATATTGGTGGTTTAACAAAAGTTTCTATTAGAGAAAGGTAAAGGAACATACAGTGAGCATACAGATTAATATAGGTGTTGAACAGCAAACATGTAGTGTAGTAACTCTCTCCCAGATGGTGTTAGGAGGGACCTCACATGGTGTAGTAGTTCCCTCACAGATGGTGTTATGAGGACCTGGCGTGGTGTAGTAATCCTCACAGATGGTGTTATGAGGAACCTGACGTGGTGTAGTAATTTCACAGATGGTGTTATGAGGGGCCTCACGTGGTGTAGTAGTTCCCTCACAGATGGTGTTATGAGGAACCTGACGTGGTGTAGTAATCCTCACAGATGGTGTTATGAGGGCCTCACGTGGTGTAGTAATTCCTCAGATGGTGTTATGAGGCCTCACTGGTGTAGTAATTCCCTCCCAGATGGTGTTATGAAGGACCTGACGTGGTGTAGTAACTCCCTCCCAGATGGTGTTATGAAGGACCTGACTTGGTGTAAACCTCACAGATGGTGTTATGAGGGACCTCACGTGGTGTAGTAATTCTCCCAGATGGTGCGTATGACTTGACGTGGTGTAATAATTTCACAGATGGTGTTATGAGGGCCTCACGTGGTGGTAATTCACAGATGGTGTTATGAGGGCCTCACGGTGTAGTAACTCCCCACAGATGGTGTTATGAGGACCTGACGTGGTATAGTAATTCCTCACAGATGGTGTTATATGAGTGAGGTGGTCCCAGTCCTTCCTATCGTAGACGGATTAACACATCGCTGGTTGTTGTTGGGTCTCACGGGCCGTTATCACTGGTACCTGGGACCTCACTGTGTGAAGGTTAACTTGGGTACGACTGTTACTGTTGAGTTGTTCTCACTGACTGTTCACCTCTGTTTAACACTGGTTCCATTCCTTTCCGAAATGAAATTGTAACTTCTGGCGAGAACTTGTTGATATTCCGGTGGGGAGGAGGGTTCAGGTCAAGGATGTGTGTGTTGTTCTTCCTTCTTCTTCCCTTCTTGGAAGGAATGGAAGAGGTGAATAGAGCAAGTTGAAGGGAATGGAAGGTGAATATAGCAAGTTGAAGGGAATGGAAGGTGGATAGAGCAAGTTGAAGGGAATGGAAGGTGAATAGATCAGTTAAAGGAATGGAAGGGGTGAATAGAGCAAGTTGAAGGAAATGGAAGGGGTGAATAGAAAGTTGAAGGAAATGGAAGGGGTGAATAGAGCAAGAAGGAAATGGAAGGGCTTAAGATAGATTGCAGGAAATAGAGTCCGTCCAGAACCATTATTTCATGACCATCCTAACCAGAGCCACCTGTTAGGTAACTTATCCACACCCACCCGTCTAAATCCAACTGCAGAGCCACCTGTCTAAATCACCATACACAGCCACCCCAATCCACACCCATCCATTCCTTATCTACATCCCACCCACCCTAAGCCCCCTGATCCAGAAGTGCCTACCCACGCCCCAGTGCTTCATGGAGCGTCAGGAGCGTCAGGAGTGTCAGGAGCGTCAGGAGGAGGAGCAGTGAACATCCTGGTGCTGTTGGTCACATTAGTAGGTGTGTGTGTGTGTGTGTGTGTGTGTGTGTGTTGGCAGGGTTATGGGCGTGAACACACACACACACACACACACACACAGAGGCTAACAGGTTGATTGATCTGTTTTGTCGAGATAATTAGAGGTGTCGAGGTAGGGTATCGATTAATGGGGTCGTGGTGGCCAAGGCGTGAGGACTTGATGTCGTGGTGGCCTAGGGCGTGAGGACTTGGTGTCGTGGTGGTCAGGGCGTGAGGACTTGGTGTCGTGGTGATCAGGATTGAGAACTGTGTCGGTGGTCAGGCGTGAGGATTTGTGTCGTGGTGATCAGGGGATTGAGGACTTGGTGTCGTGGAGGTCCGGAGGACTGTGTCGGGTGGTCAGGGCGTAAGGACTTGGTGTCGTGGTGGCTATGGCGTGAGGACTTGGTGTCGTGGTGGTCAGGCGGATTTGGTGTCGTGGTGGACCCATGACTTGGTGTTGTGGTGATCAGGGATTGAGGACTTGGTGTCGTGGTGGTCAGGGCGTGAGGATTTGGTGTCGTGGTGATCAGGGATTGAGGACTTGGTGTCGTGGAGGTCAGGCGTGAGGACTTGGTGTCGTGGTGATCAGGATTGAGGACTTGGTGTCGTGGGAGGTCAGGGCGTGAGGACTTGTGTTGTGGGATCAGGAATTGAGGTCTGGCATCAGGGATTGAGGGCTTGGTGTCGTGGAGCAGGGAGGACTTGGTGTCGGCAACTCAGGCGTGAGGTCTTGGTATCGTGGTGGCAGGGCGTGAGGACTTGGTGTCGTGGTGGCTAAGGCGTGAGGACTGGTGTCGTGGTGGCCAAGGCGTGAGGACTTGGTGTCGTGGTGGTCAGCATGAATGGTGTCGTGGTACTGGGATTGAGGACTTGGTGTCGTGGAGGTCAGGGCGTGAGGACTTGGTGTCGTGGTGGTCTGTGGGGCGTGACTGGTGTCGTGGTGTCGTGAACTGTCGGGTGGCCAAGGCTTATTTGGTGTCGGTGGCCAAGGCGTGAGGACTTGGTGTCGTGGTGGCGGGCGTGAGGACTTGGTGTCGTGGGTGGCCAAGGCGTTAGGACTTGGTGTCGGTGGCTAAGGCGTGAGGACTTGTGTCGTGGGTGGCTGTGCGGGGCGTGGGGAAGGTCAAGGACTTGGTGTCGTGGTGGTCAGGGCGTGAGGACTTGGTGTCGGGTGGTCAGGGCGTGAGGACTTGGTGTCGTGGTGGCCAAGGCGTGAGGACTTGGTGCGGTAATGCTGGGCGAGACTTGGTGTCGTGGTGGTCAGGGTGTAGGACTTGGTGTCGTGGTGGCCAGGGCGTGAGGACTTGGTGTCGTGGAGGTCAGCGTGAGGACTTGGTGTCGTGGAGGTCAGGTGAGGACTTGGTGTCGTGGTGGCCGGGGCGTGAGACTTGTGTCGGGTGGTAGGGCTAAGGACTTGGTGTCGTGGAGGTCAGGGCGTGAGGACTTGGTGTCATGGTGGCCAGGGCGGAAGACTTGTGTCG
Source organism: Homarus americanus (assembly GCF_018991925.1). NCBI lineage: Eukaryota > Metazoa > Arthropoda > Malacostraca > Decapoda > Nephropidae > Homarus > Homarus americanus. Next base: position 16,344 of record NW_024745795.1, read on the forward strand.
TGGTGGCTAGGGCGTGACGACTTGGTGTCGTAGTGGCCAGGCGGAGGACTTGTGTCGTGGTGGCCAGGGGCGTGAGGACTTGGTGTTGTGGTGGCCAGGGCGTGAGGATTTGGTGTCGTGGTGGTCAGGGCGTGAGGACTTGGTGTCGTGGTGGCCAGGGCGTGAGGACTTGGTGTCGTGGGGGTCAGGGCGTGAGGACTTGGTGTCATGGAAGGCAAGGAAGGTCTCTAGATTTAGATGTTACAACGGAGGAAGACGAGGAGGAGGAGGATTAATTGGAAAAAGGTCTTCTTCCCCTTCCTCCTCTTCCTCTTCCCCTCTTCCTCTTTTCTTCCTCTTCCTCTTCCCTATGCATTTTCATCTATTTTGTATCCATCTGCAGTGGAGTCTATTTTGGTGTGGCGTCTGTCTGTCTTCTCTCTTGTTATGTCTGTCTGTATGTCTTTCAGTTCGTCTGTCTCGCTGGCTGTCTGCCTGTCCGTCTGTCTTTAACTTTGGTTAATTGATTACATTAACCCGGGTTGTGGGAGAGAGGGGACAATTTTCTTCGTTCCTGGTGGTTTTATTCACCTTCGACAGTGAACCATCGGATCATTTAATCTTGGACCAATGAATCTCGAATCTTTGAAACTTCGAACCAATGAACCTTAGAATCATAAAAATATTTGAACCATTCAACCTTCAAAACATTAAATCCCGAACCAATAAACCTTTGACTCATGAAATCTCTGAACCAATGAATCTTCGAACCAGTGAACCCTAGAAAAATTGGAATCGATCCCATTAGACTAAACGTTGTCGCCCGTACCATTAGTTTTATAATTTAATTTTACTTTTACCCAAATCGTACTCTCTCTCTCTCTCTCTCTCTCTCTCTCTCTCTCTCTCTCTGGCTATAATTTGTGGACATCCAGTGGACATCCAGTGTTGTTTGATAGGTTGTGAACGAGTTGTGGATATGGGTTTTAGACGGATTGTGGATGGTTTTTGAACAGATTGTAGGTGGGTTGTGTATGTGTTGTAGACGGGTTGTGGACAGGGTTATGAATGGGATGTTGTCGTTGGGATCAGGTTATGAACGTGTTACAAACGTGTAACTGCTAGTGTCTCCCATGTCCCATTATCATAACCCCTCTCATGACCTATTATGACCCCTACCATGACCTAACTACCATAAACCTAACTAGCAGTCCTCTCTTCCATAACCTAACTACCATGACCCTCCCATAGCCTAACTACATGACCCCTCCATAACCCCACTACCATGCCCCTCCCATAACCTAACAACCATACCAAGGGCCAGACACTTGATAACAGGGCCCAGGAATGCACAAAATGCTATTGACCTCTTGTACGTATTTTCAGATGGCAATTACCGGATAAATGACTTAATGGCAGGGTAACGAGCACTTATTATTGGACTATTTGATAGGCTAATTTCAGGTCCTGTATGTTCAACTTCGGAGGACGATGACTAAGCCTAGATTAGTTCACTTGGATGAGATCAACTGAAGATTATTAGACAGCTTAGTTTATTTGTCCTGAAGATTAGACAGCTTAGTTTATTTCACTAAGATATTAGACAGCTTAGTTTTATTTAACCTGAAGATTAGACAGCTTAATTCACTTGAAGATTAGACGGCTTAATTTATTTGTCTGAAGATTAGACAGCTTAGTTTATTTCACCTGAATATTAGACGCTTAGTTATTTCACCTGAAGATTAGACAGCTTAATTCACCTGAAGATTAGACAGCTTAGTTTATTTCACCTGAAGATTAGACAGCTTAGTTTATTTCACCTGGAGATTAAACACCTAGCTTATTCCACCTGAACTTCCCAGGTAGCGTTGGGGTGTCTAATCTTCAGGTAAAAGGTGATCAATTTATCCTCCCTAAATGACTGTTTTGTGGGGATGATTTGGCAGAGTGGTGGCGGACTGGAGGTTGGCTGACCACCTGAATTAGAACAAAAAGTAATGTATCTTGGGGGCTAAGTCAGGCTTATTGGTCCGACGTATTAGGCTTTGATAGTTTGGCTTGAAATGGTGGCAGGTGGTGGCATTGTGTCTAGGGTGGTGGCAGGTGGCATTGTGTCTAGGTGGTGGCAGGCGGTGGCATTGTGTCCAGGTGTGGTGGCAGCAAGCGGCAATCCGTCCTAACCCAACCTAACCCCCACAATATCTTACCCCTCCTTTCTCCCCGCCCTTCCCTCCCCCAGGTCTAACACTAATGGCCTTCCCAATTACAATTTTATTAACTATCTGTGATGCACCAATTACGTGCCACAGTGGGAGGAGACTTCCAGCAGAAATTATGGTAGTGGTTACTGTTGGTGGTAGTTGTGTGGTAATGGCTATGCTAGAGGTGGTAGTGGTATATGTTGGTTTGTTGTTGTTTGTCTGGACTTTTGATGCTTACCTCCATCACACACACACACACACACACACACACACACAGAGTCTACATAATCCACAGACTCACATCAACATTGGCCTCCTCAGGTTATTTTCACCGTGACTGGAAACCTTATGTACTCTCACCCCACCCCCTAACACCCCCTCTCTCTCCACTAATCTCCCCACTCCACCTCTCTACCCCTCCCCCACTCCACCACCCCCTCACCACCCCTCCCCCGCTCCTCCACCCCTCTCCTGGCCCCATGACTTAACCGAGGCACGTGGACACACACCAATTGGCTTATGTATACAGGCTCAAGACTTTTTATTGGATGGCAGGCGAGAACCAACACCTCTTGTCTCCTTCAGGGGCTACCAGCTCCACTACCTCTCTCTTCAGGGGCTACCAACACCCACTACCTCTCTTGAGGGTTCTGCCCTCCACTACCTCTCCTTCAGGGCTACCAGCACCAATGGCGAGAGTGGGGAAGGAGGTGGGCAGTGTGTGTGGAGGAGAGGAGGAGGCAGTGTGTGGAGGGAGGGAGGGTAGGCAGTGTGTGGGGAGGAGAGGCAGTGTGTGGAGGAGTAGGCAGTGTGTGGAGGGAGGAGGTGGAGGCAGTGTGTGTGGAGGGGAGAAGGAGGGTGGGCAGTGTGTGTGGAGGGAGAAGGAGGGGTGGGCGGAGGTGTGTGTGGAGGAGAGGAGGGTGGGCAGTGTGTGGAGGAGAGGGTGGGGGGTGTGTGTGGAGGGGACAGGAGGGTGGGCAGGTGTGTGTGGAGGAGGTGGAGGCAGTGTGTGTGGAGGGAGGAGGGGGTGGGCAGTGTGTGTGGAGGGGAGAGAGAGGGGTGGGCAGTGTGTGTGGAGGGAGAGAGAGAGGGTGGGCAGGTGTGTGTGGAGGGGAGGAGGGTTGCCTGTAATTATAACCGGAATGCCTGACTCTAGTATAGCTTTCAACACCTGCATACAGCACATTACAAGGTAAACCGGAATGTGTTAGTGTTAGTGCCACCATGGCGAAGTTATGACAGACAGACAGAGACAGACAGACAGACAGACAGACAGACAGACAGACAGACAGACAGACAGACAGAGACAGACAGACAGACAGACAGACAGACGAGAACGATACTGACTATGGATACCTCAAATACTTCAATGTGTGTGTGTGTGTGTGTGTGTGTGTGTGTGTGTGTGTGTTATCAGCTGGGGTGTTGTTCAGTAGGACATAAACTTTCTTATGGTCGTTGATGTAAAAGAATGACGCAGTAAGTAGTGAAGATAAGAGTTCTCAAGTGTAAACTGTTCCCTTCCCTTTACTTCCCTCCTCCCTCCCTCCCTCCCTCCACTCCCTCCCTCCACTCCCTCCCTCCCTCCCTCCCCTCCCTCCCTCCCTCTCGTCTTCCGCCAGTTGTATTC
>NW_024745796.1:0-6495 GCF_018991925.1 Homarus americanus
GATGACATCGAAGAAATAAGGATGTTTAGTCAAGTTGATGATATGAGGAAGCGACGATTTAATATAAGACGAGATCCTTTTCAGTATTATAATGAAAAGGAATTTATTCAGTGCTACAGAGCATCTAAGGAGCACCAGGGAGCTGCTTACAAAAATCAGACATCATCTCCCGCATATTCACAACGTCAAGACTTTGTGACAGTCTGCAGGCCGGTGATTATCGAGGCTTTCTCCTTGGTGATAGTGGATGTGCGTTGCGTCCATACTTACTCACTCCAATCCATAATCCAGCTAATGAAAGGCAGAGGAAATATAACAGATCTCATATTAAAACAAGAACTACAATTGAAAGGACATTTGGAGTGTGGAAGAGGAGATTTGCTGTCTTGCAACATGTAAGAGCAAAGCTGTCTACTACCAAAAATATTATAATTGCATGTGCAGTTCAACATAATATTACTTTAATTTCTGGACTTCCACCGGACATAGAAGACATGCATTAAGAAGTAATACGGCTTTAGTTAGTTAGGTAACTACTATGTTCCATACATTACTTTAAGTGGTGAACGATTCATGTCATTAAATTTTAATAAAACAGTGGTTCTATATTATTTCTTTATTAAAGCCTTTTCATTCATTCTTAAATTATGTTGCCTTAAATTGTCTAATTTTTACTTCATTGAGGTCTTTAATAAGGAAGCTTACCTCAATATGTATGATAATTCACCTGTGAGGTAATATGAAGAAAACCAAAGGAAAGAAATATAGATTTATTTTTTCTAAATGTGCAAAAATTAAGAAAATAAAAATTATTTTTTCTATACATGACTCTGCATTTCATTAATATCACAGCTTATACTATAGATATACATAAAAAAAAATCTGAACTGCCATGCTTTGTACAATATTTGCACAAAATAGAAATGCGGAGACAAATTTTCTCTTAAATTAAATTATATGTGAATGCATAAAAATTAATAAACTAAAAATCTCCTATATCCATTACTTTGCATATAACAACTTGTATTATAAATCTACCCCCCCCCCCAAAAAAGAACTTTAGTCTATAGCACAGTAAAAAGAATTGCAATTATTGAAAATCACAGCATACCTGTATATCATAAAAAAAAAAATCTTAGCTGCCATACTTAAGACAGCAATTGTAAACAATGGCAAAATAAAGAAATGTAGATTTATTTCCTTTAAATAAAATTATTTTAAGGTGTAAGACATAAGAAAATAAATTTATAATCTAGATGCCACTTTACGATATATCACAGTACCCCTGTATATAGTAAAATCATAAACATTGCATATGACTGTATGTTATTACTCAACCATCATTCATAAGTTTTAGCCATGGCATCATAAGCAGTTGATGCTTTCCTTAAACATGTATCTAACAATTCAAAAGATTTATTAATTTTTTCAAGCGTCTTTTCAATCACTCTAATTACAGTTTCACTTTATCTTTCTTTGAGTGTATGTGCTGATATTATGGCCTTCACTTTCAGTTCCTCCTTATGCTCTCTTTTCATTGTGTACAATTTATATTTGTGGAACTCCCCTTGTCTTTTCTCACAATGACTGGTGAGGCAGGAACAGAGGGTGAAATTAGAAGTCGAAAAACAGAAGTAGATGGTGCAGAAGACACAGTTGATAGCCCTGGTGTTGGAACAGGCAAAACAAGAGGATCGTGGGAGTGAGGAAGTGTGAGTTTTAGTGTTTGGTGAAACCTCTCTACCACCCCCTGTGACTGAGGGTGATAGGCCAAAGACCTCGACTGCCGGACTCCCAGGGTTTGCATTACCTGATTAAACAACCGGGAAGTAAAATTGGAACCCTGATCTGACTACACCACTGTAGGAAGGCCTACTTGAGTGAAGAAGTGGGTTAAGGCTTTGATAACATTCTTCGCTGTGACGAGTAACACTTGTTTAAAGAATCTGTGTAATTACTGTACATGTTTAGCGAAACGTTACCGCTTAATAAGAATCAGGAAACAGGAGAGCTTTTTGTCATGGTCACGTTGACTGCTAATCTATTTAACTAATGATTCTTATTAAACTCCACGCCCGCAAAACATGAGTGAGTTAGCGACCCCTGAGAAGACGTGTTTTTCCCCATAGACGCTACACTTGTTCCCTCCCAGAGTCCCGCCTTTGTGAAGACAGTTGTCAATGCGTTGTTATTCCACTTTCTCCTGGGAAGCTCAATCTTGAATTAGTCTGTGTAAATCAACTCAAGTAATTCGCCAGACCTATGTCAACTGAGGGTCATCTTTGAATAAGTGACAGTTAGTTTGTTTGTAATTATTGTCATTGCGTGAGTAGCGATCACTGGCAACTCAGGGGTGTATATACCCTAAGACGAGCCAAGGAGAGCGTTCTCTGACGCTGCTTCACGAATTCTCCAGGTATGTTTTGTGTAGCCATTCAGTGTTCCCCAGTGTTCATGATTTAACAGTTGAATTGTCATTCACCCAGTGTAGAAGTAATGCAACGTAAATACGTCTGTCGTCTAGACAAGAGAGTTGTTTGTGTTGTCATGTTCTCTGACGCTGCTTCAATATTTCTCCAGATCCTTGTGATTCTTGAATCGCTCAACCATTCAACAACGGCCTCGGATGTAGTAGATGGCCAGCCGGGATCATATACGAAACGATGGCACCGATGCGGCCTGATTAATGCGCCCCACGGCTCCGTTGGGTCAGACCCCAGACCCGCCATGTGTCTGGCTACCCCACAATAACAAAGGTCGTGAGCCCCAGTGCTGTACCCTGGGTAACTCCTTGGAAGTGTATGTCCACCGAGAGGGTTGTAACATGTATGTTAAGGATAATTAGATGAAAATAATTATCCCATGTTGGGTAGTGGACCCCTGTATATGCTAGTTTAATTATTTTCGAGTATGTTGAGTAAGTACTGAGTTTGCAATACGCTCAGGAGGTGAGCCTGGTAGTTAAATGTTTAATACAATATCTTTCCCCATTGATTGCACGCTAATAAACTTGTTTTAGAGTACTTTAGGTGTATTCCTTTCTCCCACAGTATTTTACCTTTATTTCCATCCAAGTGACTTGATACCAGAATTACCATACCCATGGGCCTAGACCCTCGACCATGCTACCAAAAGAATGTCCGTGCTACCAAAAGAATAGGTGACGGAACTGAGTAAGAGTAAGACTAAGCGAAGTAAGTAAGATGAGGGTGGTGTAGAAACAGATAGGGAACCCGCGCCCTCACATTGGTGGCAGCGCCAGACCCGCCCCCTCACAAGTATCCTTAGTGGGCATTGCTCCAAACTTCTTCTCCATGATTGACAACCTCGCCCTCATCTTCGATGGATGGTACTAAATTCAATCTTAACATAACCTTTCTGAAACTGCCCCAGTCCTCACTAACTGTCAGTAACAGTGGCCGTACCAATTTGGCCACGCTGTTTTTCACCCAATCCAGGGCAGTTGCTATTTTTCCCTCATCCTTTGTCACACATCTTTCAACAATCCGAAAAAACTTACTTAGGACGTCATCTACCTGTAAGCTCTGCAATTCTTCCAATAACAGCTTCTGAGTTTGGTAAGAGTGGCATGGACCGCTTACACTGGCGGCGTTCGTACTATTTGGTAGTGGGGTTGTGTCATTTCTTGCAACTGACTCTTGCTCAGTGTTTGGGTTACTTTCATGCCGGCAGTCTAGTTTTAGGTCCCTAATTTGTTTCTGCAATTCCTCTAGCTCTAACCATTGCCTGTTGTTGATTGACATGGCCTGTTCAAGTGTCTCTCCCACTGTGTCACCCACCGTGGCACTTTCCTGTTCGAATGACTCATCCATTTTGCCCTACAAATGCTACCACTTGACCAAGGAAAAATACGAACCACTAACCCAACTACTCTCCTGTACTACTGCAACTTGAATTGATCAGTGGTACAATACATCACTATGCAACACCTTATGGCACCAAAATTTGTAACTCTCATCAACTGGAGACCGAAAGTCCTATGGCATTCCATAGGTGAACAACTTAACAACATCAGAGGTGAACCACCTGAGACACTTCTCAGACACAGTATGAACTCCCTTACTTCAATGCCAACAAGGTTAATCCACAGCTTCTGTAATTATTAATACATATTAACACTGGGTAAAATACACCAAAAGAAAATCGATGACACACATTACTTCAGTACTGTCTAAACTTTCAAAACTTCTTCTGACATTTCTGTACCCAATCAATGTTATTCACATGCAAGTATCACTCAAAAATCAGATAAGCCATCATTAAAATACTTGTCTACTTCTGCAACTTAATCACAGCTTCAATTCCCTTGGATTTGATCAATGATTAAAAACAATTCTACCGCTATAGCCACCAATTTATACTGCCAGATTCTGGGGTTACTAATTCTAAGGGGATAACTTAACTCTATTCTTAATTTTAAGGTCACTGCCACCAGACCCCCTCTGGACAATATGTAGCTCGTTAGGTAGCGGGCAGAGTGAACTAGACATTGGGTTGGGTTTTTCATTGACCAAATCGATAAGGGAAAGAAGGGTGAAACAATAACATGTCTTAACTAATATATTCCTTATAAAACATATTGCCTCCCGTCAAAATACAAGAAGAGTTGGTCTTCCTCAGAAGAACAACTATGATTTTAGTTACACTGCTCAACAATAGACGTCTTACATAAATTGCGTGTCATTAACATGCTCATTCCTCAAAACAATCATTGACCTCCTTACCTCGGTCACCCCATCTTACAACACCCAACACATCAGACTACTTCACCTGTTTGGAATATAGCACCCTAGGTTATTGTACATTATAGCACCATCTCACCACCTTACAGCACCAACTCACCACCTTGTAATGCCATCTCACCACACCCCAGTTACACTCCACACCTACAAATATGGAACCCCTTGTTATTTCCAGGCACACATACCAGGCATCTCGTTCGCACACCGCCCTCGGTAGGTAGAGACGAGTGCTCCACCAGTAGACATACCAGTGCTGTTTTTATGCCTGGTATTATAGGTCGCTCCAAGTGACGACCGCGGAGCTTCTCAAGCATTCCATTATGTATTCCTACTCCTGTGTGGTGATATGCCAGGAATTCACATGGTCACAGTGGAGTAGCATAACTGCGAATAGTCATCTCACATGGTGGGACGCTCACGGGGGTATTGGCCGCCGTTCTGGTGGGTCCAGAACACGCCTGGGACCTGTGTTGGTGAAAAAGCAGGCGCAACTCAGAAATAATGACTGATGGGCCGTTATCACCCACCCTAAAACATTACTACTTCACTTTATACATCAGGCAAAGTTTTAAGCTGTAATAACTGTTTTAAAAGTCTCTTTTTTTAGGGCTGAATACAGCCCGTGTGGCTCGATACGATACGAAGTCTTTAGTTAAGAGGTGAAAGAAGATTATTAGGGGTTGAAGGAAAAGTGGTGAAACTGAAATACAGTAGGAGTAGAAAGAATCTGGGCTCAACCAGATCGCTTCATCTTTCTTATTGGTGTTTTGTCTTTGTTCTGCTCCCTTGGGTCGTCAGACCTTTGTATTAATATTGGTTTATTTATATAATGCTGCTTATTATTATTATTTTTATTATTGTTGGAGTTAGTGAGCCCGCCCAGGTCCTTGTGTAACTGGGAGGGTAGTCACATTTGTTTTTTATTTATTTTTTTTTTGAGGTGTTAGTTAAGTGTTAGTTGTGTTAGTCTAAAGGTACACTGTATGGAGAGGCCTGCCAGGTTCTTAGTGGAGCTGGTAGGTCACTCTCATCTTTTATTTCTCTATTAATGTTTTATGTGTAAATGTGTATATTGGGGCAGGAGGTGGTTCAATTACTTCTTCCTGGCTGATGTAGCTGGGAGGGTAATCACATTATTATTATTATTATTATTATTTATTTTTTATTTTTTATTTTATTTTTTTTTGATGGAGTTAGTGAGCCCGCCCAGATCCTTGTGTAGCTGGGAGGGTAGTCACATTTTTTTTTTTTTTTTTTTTTTTTTTTTGAGGTGTTAGTTAAGTGTTAGTTGTGTTGGTCTAAAGGTACACTGTATAGAGAGGCCTGCCAGGTTCTTAGTGGAGCTGATAGGTCACTCTCATCTTTATTCCTCTATTAATGTTTTATGTGTAAATGTGTACAGTATATTGGGGCAGGAGGTGGTTCAATTACTTCTTCTTGGCTGATGTAGCTGGGAGGGTAATCACATTATTATTATTATTATTTTTTTTTTTTTTTTTTTTTTTTTTTTTTTTTTTTTTTTTTTTTTTTTTTTACTAAGATGTTAGTTCAATGTTAAATGTTAAATGTTAAATGTTAAATATTAGTTATGTTAGTCTAAAGGTACATTGTATGGAGAGGCCTACCAGGTTCTTGTGGAGCTGGTAGGTCACTCTCATCTTTTATTCTCTCTATTAATGTTTTATATGTATATTGGGGCAGGAGATGGTTCAATTACTTTCTTCCTGGCTGA
>NW_024745797.1:0-30183 GCF_018991925.1 Homarus americanus
GGGCCAAGGCACACAGGCCACCTGGGAGTGTCGGAGGTGCACCCCAAGGAGTGACAAGGCACCTGGGGAGGACAGAGGTACCCAGGAGGTAGGAGGAGGCACCTGGGAGGCCAGGTGTACCCAGTGTCAGAGGTGTACCTGGGAAAGTCAATGGCAGCCCAGGGAGCAAGCCAGTGGAATACCTGGGAGGTCAGAGGTGTACCTGGGAGGTCAGAGGTGTACCAGGGAATGTCAGTGAAGCACCTGGTGTCAGAGGTGTACCTGGGAGTGTCAGAGGTATACCTGGGAGGTCAGAGGTACTGGGAGGCCAGAGATGTACCTGGGAGAGTCAGGAGGTGTACCCTGGAGTGTCAGGGAGTACCTGGGAGGTAAAGCAAGAGGTACCCGGAGGCCAGTGTACCTGGGAGTGAGAGGCACCAGAGTGTCAGAGGGTGTACCTGGAGTGTCAGAGGTGCACCTAGGAGTGTCGGAGGTGTACCTGAGTGTGAAAAAGGTACCTGAGAGTGTCTGTACCTGGGAGTGTCAGGTACCTGGGAGGTCTGAGGTGTACCTGGGTGTGTCAGAGGTGTACCTGGGAGTGTCAGGAGGTGTGCCTGGGAATGTTAGGTGAGCACCTGGGAGGTCAGAGGTACCTGGGAGAGTCGGAGGTACAGTGTCAGAGGTGTACCTGGCAGTGTCATGGTGTACCTGGGAGTGTCAGAGGTGCCTGGGAATGTCAGAAGGCACCTGGGAGTGTCTGGAGGTACCTGGCTGAGGCACCTGGGAGTGTCAGAGAAGTTCCAGGAGTGTCACAGGAGAAACTGGGAGTGGAGAGGCACCTGAGAGTGTGAGAGGTGCACCTGGGAGGTCAGAGGTACCTGGGAGGTCAAAGATGTACCTGGGAGTGTCGGAGGTGTACCATGGTGAGAAGTGTACCTGGGAGCATCAGAGGTGTACCTGGGAAGCCGGAGGTGCACCTTGCAGTGTTGGTGACCTGGTAGCAGAGGTGTACCAGGAATGTAAGTCGAGGCTGGGAGTGTCAAAGGCCTGGGAGTGTTAGAGGTGTACTTGGGAGGTCAGAGGTGTACCCGGAGTTTCAGAGGTGTACCCTGGGAGGCCGAGGTGTACCTGGGAGTGTCCGGGGTGTGCCTGGGAGTGTCAGAGGTGTACCTGAGAGTGTCGGAGGTGCACCTGGAGTGTCAGAGGTGTACCTGGGAGGCCGGAGGTGTACCTGGGAGTGTAAGAAGTGTACCTGGAGTGTCTTAAGTGTAATGGGAGTGTCGGAGGTGTACCTGGGAGTGTCAGAGAGGTGTACTTGGGAGTGTCAGAGGTGTACCTGGGAGTGTCAGCAGTGTACCTGGAGTGCCTGAGGTGTACCTGGGAGTGTCAGAGGTGTGCCTGGAAGAGCAGATGCACTTGGGAGGCCAGATGTACCTGGGAGGTCAGAAGTGTATCTGGGAGTGTCGGACGTACCTGGGAGTGTCAGAGGTGTACCAGGAATGCTGGGGTGAGTACTTGGGAGGTCAGAGGTGTACCTGGGAGTGTCAGAGGCGAACCTTGGAGGTCAGAGGTACCTGGGAGTGTCAAAGATACCTGGGAGCATGGAGGTGTAGCGAGTGTGACAGTGTACCTGGAGTGCTCGGAGGGTACCCAGGAGCAGTGAAGAGGTACCTGAGAGTGTCGGGGGTGTACCTGGGAGTGTCAGGAGGTGTACCTGGGAGGCCAGGGGTGTAACAGGAGGTCAGGGGAGACCTGGCAGTGTCAGAGGTGTACCAGAGCAGGTCAGAGGCATACCGGGAGGTCAGAGGTGTACCTGGGAGTGTTAGAGGCAGAAGGAATGTCAGTGAGCCTGGAGTGTCGGAGGTGTACCTGTGAGTGGGGAGAAGTGTACCTGTGAGAGCAGTTCAACCGGGAGGTCTGGGTGTACCTGGGAGTGTCTGAGGTGCACCTGGGAGGTCAGAGGTGTACCTGGGAGGTCAGAGGTGCCTGGAGTTTCAGGGTGTACCTGGCAGTGTCAGCGGTGTACCTGGGAGGTCAGAGGTGTGCCTGGGAATGTCAGAGGTGTACCTGGGCGTGTCTGAGGTGTACCTGAGTGTCTGAGGTACCTGGGAGCACAGAGATTCCAGGGACTGTCACAGGAGAACCTGGGAGGTGAGAGGTACCTGAGAGGAGAGGTGTACCTAGGAGTGTCTGAGGTACCCAGAGTGCTCAGAGGTGTACCTGGGAGGTCTGGAGGTGCTCCTGAGTTCGGAGGTGTACCTGAGAAAGTCAGGGGGAGAACTAGGGAGTGAAAGAGGTGTCTCCTGGGAATGTCAGAGGTACCAGGGAGTCTGAGGTGAACCTGGGAGGTCAGAGGTGTACCAGGAGAGTCAGAGGAATACCTAGGAGTGCCAGAGGTGTACCTGGGAGTGCTAGGAGGTAACTCAGGAGTATCGGAGGTTTACCTGGGAGTGTCGGAGCAACTGGAGCAAGCCGGAGGCAGCATCTGGGAGGTCAGAGGTGTACCTGGGAGGTCGAAGGTGTACCTGGAGTATCAGAGGTACTTGGGAGCAGTGAGAGGTTTACCTGGGAGTGTCGGAGGTACCTGGGAGGAGAAGTGACCTGGGAGTGTCGGAGGTGTTCCTGGGAGTGTCGGAGGTGTACCTGGCAGTGTCATGGTGTACCTGGGAGTGTCAGAGGTGCACCAGGAATGTCAGGAGTACCTGGGAGGTCAGAGGTGCACCTGGGAGTGTTAGGAGGTGCACGAGAGTGCTGGGAGGTGTACCTGGGAGTCCAGAGGTACCTGGAGCTGCCGGAGGTACCTGAGAGGCTGGAGAGCTAGGAGTGTCAGAGGTGTACCTGGAGAGTGGCCTGGAGGTACCTGGGAGGTCAGAGGCCTGGGAGTGCTGGGAGGTGTACCTGAGAGTGTAAGAAGTGTACCTGGGAGTGTCTTAGGTGTACTGGGAGTATGGAGGTGTACTCAGGAGTGCTCAGAGGTGACTTGGGAGTGTCAGAGGTGTACCTGGCAGGTCAGTGGTTCACCTGGGAGAGTGTGTGAGGTACCTGGGAGTCAGAGGTGTGCCTGGGAGTGTCAGGAGGTGCACTTGAGTGTCAGAGGTGCACCTGGAGTGTCTGAGGTGTACCTGGAGTGTCTGAGGTGAACTTGGCAGTGTCTGAGGTGTACCTGGCAGTGTCTGAGGTGTACCTGGCAGGCCGGGGCGGTGCACCTGGGAGTGTCAGAGGTGCCTGGGAGGCAGAGGTGTATCAGGAGACAGAGGAGTACTAGGGAGTGTCAGAGGTACCTAGGGAGTGTGAGAAGTGTACCTGGGAGGTGGGTGTACCTGGGAGCACAGAGGTGTACCTGGGAGTGCAGGTGGGATGTACCAGGAGTGCTGTGAGTACCTGGCAGAGCCAGAGGTGCACCCGGGAAGTGTCAGAGACACCTGGGAGTGTCAGAAGTGTATCTGGGAGTGTTCGGACGTATACCTGGGAGGTCAGAGGTACCAGGAATGCTCGGTGTAGCCTTGGGAGGTCAGAGGTGTACCTGGAGTGTCAGAGGTGTACCTTGGAGTGTCAGAGGTGTACCTGGGAGGTCAAAGATAACCTGGGAGTGTCGGAGGTGCACCATGTGTGACAAGGTACCTCGGAGTGTCGGAGTGGTGTACCCAGGGAGTGTGAGGAGGTACCTGGGAGTGTCAGGGGTGTACCTGGAGTGTCAGGTGTACCTGGGAGGTCACCTGTACCAGGAGGCTGGATGAGTACCTGGCAGTGTCAGAGGTGTACTGGGAGTGTCAGAGGTGTACCTGGGAGTGTCAGAGGAGCACCTGGGAGTGTCAGGGGAGGAAAACAGGAATGCAGTGGAGTACCTGGCAGTGTCAGAGGTGTACCTGGGAGGTCAGAGGCATACCTGGGAGTGTCATGGGTACCCGGAGTGTCAGAGGTGTACCTGGGAGTGTCAGAGGTGTACCTGGAGTGTCAGTGGAGTACCTGGAGTGTAAAGAGGTGTATCTGGGAGGTCAGAGGTACCTGGAGTGTCAGAGGCTACCAGGAATGTCAGTGAAGTACCCAGTGTCAGAGGTGTACCTGGGAGGTCAGGGTGTACCTGGGAGTGTCAGAGGTGTACTGGGAGTCAAAGATGTACCTGGAGTGTCAGAGGTGCACCGGAGTGTCAGTGGAACACCTGGGAGCAAAGAGGTACCTGGGAGTGTCAGGAGGTGTGCACCTGGGAGGTCAGAGGTGTACCTGGAGGTCAGAGGTGTACCTGGGAGTGTCAGAGGTGTACCTGGGAGGCTGAGGTAACCGGGAGTGTCAATGGTGTACCAGGAGTGTCAGTGGAATACCTGGGAGTGTCAGGAGGTGTACCTGGGAGTGTCAGAGGTATACCTGGGAGGTGTCAGAGGTGCACCAGTACAGAGGTGTACCAGGAATGTCAGTGAAGTACCTGGGAGGTCAGAGGTGTACCTGGGAGGCCGAGGTGTACCTGGGAGTGTCAGAGGGACTGGGAGTGTCAGAGATGTACCTGGGAGTGGCAGAGGTAAAATCTGGAGGCACAGGAGTGTCAGTGTACCTGGGAGTCAGAGGTACCCTGAGTGTCAGGAGTACCTGGGAGTGTAAAGAGGTACTGGGAGTGTCAGAGGTACCTGGGAGTGTGAAAAGTACCTGAGAGTGTTCGGGGTGTACCTGGGAGTGTCAGAGGTGTACCTGAGAGTGTGAGAGGTGTACCGGGAGGTCAGAGGTGTACCTGGGAGCCAAAGATGTACCTGGAGGTCGGAGGTGCACCGAGCGTGTGGAGAAGTGCACCTGGGAGGATCAGAGGCACCTGGGAGTGTAGGAGGTGTACCTGGTGAATGGGGTGGTGAACCTGGGAGTGTCAGAGGTGTACCAGGAATGTAAGTCGAGCACCTGGGAGTGTCAAAGGTGTACCTGGGAGGTTAGGAGGTACTTGGGAGGTCAGAGGTGTACCCGGGAGCAGAGGTGTACCTGGGAGTGTCGGAGGTACCTGGGAGGTCGGAGGTGTACCTGGGAGTGTCAGAGGTGTACCTGAGAGTGTCAGGAGGTGTACCTGGGAGGTCAGGAGGTGTACCTGGGAGTGTCGGAGGTGTACCTGGGAGGTAAGAAGTGGTACCTGGAGTGCCTGAGGTGTACTGGGAGGCCGGAGGTGTACCTGGGAGGCCAGAGGCATTGGGAGTGTCAGAGGTGCACCTGGGAGTGTCAAGGCTTTGGAGTGTCTGAGGTACCTGGGAGTGTCAGAGGTGTGCCTGAAGTGTCAGATGTGCACTTGGGAGTGTCAGAGATGTACCTGGGAGGTCAGAAGGTATCTGGGAGGTCGGACGTGTACCTGGGAGGTCAGAGGTGTACCAGGAATGTCAGTGAGTACTTGGGAGGTAAGAGGTGACCTGAGGTCAGGAGGTGTACCTTGGAGTGTCAGAGGTACCTGGGAGGTCAAAGATGTACCTGGGAGTGTCGGAGGTGTACTCATGTGACAAGTGTACCTGGGAGGTCAGAGGTACCTAGGAGTGTGAAGAGTGTACCTGAGAGTGTCTACCTGGGAGTGTCAGAGGTACCTGAGTGTCAATGGGTGTAACAGGGAGGTCAGTGTAGTACTTGGAGTGTCAGGTGTACCTGGGAGTGTCACAGGTGTACTTGGGAGGCTGGGAGGTGTGCCTGGGAGTGTGAGAAGTGTACCTAGGAGGTCAAAAATGGGAGCCAGAGGTACCTGAGAGTGTCGGAGGTGCACTAGGAGGTCAGAGGTGTACCTGGAGAGTCGGAGGTAACTGGGAGTGTAAGAAGGTGCACCTGGGAGTGTTCGGAGGTGTCTTGGGAGTGCCGGAGGCACTGGGAGGGGCATACCTGGGAGGTCTGACGTGTCCCTGGGGAGGTCAGAGGTACTTGGAGTGTCAGAGGTGTGCCTGGGAGTGTCGGGGAGGTACCTGGGAGTGTCTGGAGGTGTACCTGGGAGCAGTCAGAGGTGTACCTGGGAGGCTCAGAGGTGCACTTGGGAGTGTCAGAGGTGCACCTGGAGTGCCTGAGGTGTACCTGCAGTGTCATGGTGTACCTGGGAAGGTTGAAGCGGTGTACCTGGGAGTGTTAGAGGTGTATCAGGGAGGAGGAGCACCTAGGAGTGTCAAGGTGTACCTAGGAGTGTGAGAAGTACCTGGGAGGTGTGGGTGTACCTGGGAGGTCAGGAGGTGTACCTGGGAGTGTAGGGATGTACCAGGCAGTGTCAGGAGTACCTGGCAGAGTCAGAGGTGTACCTGCGAGTCAGAGATGTACCTGGGAGTGTCAGATGTATCTGGGAGGTCGGACGTACCTGGGAGTGTCAGAGGTACCAGGAATGTCAGTGGAGCATTGGGAGGCTGAGGAGGTACCTGGAGTGTCAGAGGTACCGAGTGTCAAAGATGTACCTGGGAGTGTCGGAGGTGGACCCAAGGAGTGACAAGTGTACTTGGGAGGTCAAAGGTGTACCTAGGGAGTGTGAGGAGTGTACCGGGAGTGTCAGGAGGTGTACCTGGGAGGCCAGAGGTGCTTGGTGTGTCAGAGGTGTACCTGGGAGGCCATGCCTGAATGTCAGTGAGCACCTGGAGTGGTCAGAGGTGTACCTGGGAGGTGGAGGTAAAAAGGAGAGTGTCAGAGGTACCTGGCAGTGTCACGGTGCACCTGGGAGTGTCAGAGGTGTGCCTGGGAATGTCAGAGGTGTACCTGGGAGTGTCTGAGGTGACCTGGGAGTGTCTGAGGCACCTGGGAGTGTCAGAGAAGCCCAGGAGTGTCACAGAGAAACTGGGAGGGAGGTACCTGGAGAGTGTGAGAGGTGTACCTGGAGTGTCAGAGGTGCACCTGGGAGGTCAAAGATGTGACCTGGGAGTGCGGAGGTGTACCTGGGGGTGTGAGAAGTGTACCTGGGAGTATCAGAGGTGCCTGGGAGTGTCGGAGGTGTGTCAGCGGTGTACCTGGTAGTGTCAGAGTAAGGAATGTAAGTCGAGTACCCAAGGTCAAAGGTGTACCTGGGAGTGCAGAGGTACTGGAGTGTCAGAGGTACCTGGGAGTTTAGAGGTGGCCTGAGTGAGGTGTACCTGGGAGTCAGCCTGGGAGGCAGCAGAGGTGTACTGAGAGGTCGGAGTGTGCACCTGGGAGTGTCAGAGGTGTACCTGGGAGGTTTGGAGGTGACCTGGAGCAAGAAGTGCACCTGGGAGTGTCTTATGCACCGGGAGTGTCGGAGGTGCACCTGGGAGTGTCAGAGGTGTACTTGGGAGGTCAGAGGTGACCTGGGAGGTCGGGGCGGTGTACCTGGGAGTGTCTGAGGTGTACCTGGGAGTGTCAGAGGTGTGCCTGAAGTGTCAGATGTGCACCTGGGAGGCCAGAGATGTACCTGGGAGGTCAGAAGTGTGATCTGGGAGGTCGGACGTGTACCTGGGAGGTCAGAGGTGTACCAGGAATGTCAGGTGAGCACTGGGAGGTCAGAGGTGTACCTGGGAGTGGTGAGAGGTGTACATTGGAGGTCAGAGGTGTACCTGGGAGTGTCAAAGATGTACCTGGGAGTGTCGGAGGTGCATGGGCGTGTGACAAGTGTACCTGGGATGTCAGAGGTGTACCTAGGAGTGTGAAGAGTGTACCTGGGAGTGTCGGGGTGTACCTGGGAGTGTCAGAGGTGTACCTGGGAGGTCAATGTGTAACAGGAGTGTCAGGGAGCACCTGGCAGTGTCAGAGGTGTACCTGGGAGTGTCAGAGGTATACCTGGGAGGCTCAGAGGTGTACCTGGGAGTGTCAGAGGTGTACCAGGAATGTCAGTGGAGTACCTGGGAGGTTCGGAGGTGTACCTGGGAGTGTGAGAAGTGGTACCTGAGAGTGTCTGGGGTGTACCTGGGAATGTCTGGGCTGGGTACCTGAGTGTCAGAGGTGTACCTAGGAGTGTCGCTGAGGTGTACCTGGGAGTGTCAGAGGTGTACCTGGGAGTGTCAGAGGTACCTGGGAGCTGGAGGTACCTGGGAGTGTCAGAACTAGGGAGGAAGAGGTGTTCTGGGAGGCCAGGAGGTGTACCAGGAGTGTCTGAGGAACCTGGGAGTGTCAGAGGTGTACCTGGGAGTGTCAGAGGAATACCTAGGAGTGTCAGAGAGGTGTACCTGGGAGTGTCAGAGGTGTACCTGGGAGTGTCTGGAGGTGTACCTGGGAGGTCGGAGTGTACCTGGAGAGTCGGAGGCGCACCTGGGAGTGTCAGAGGTGTACCTGGGAGTGTCGAAGGTGTACCTGGGAGTGTCAGAGGTACCTGGAGTGTCAGAGGTGTACCTGGGAGGTCGGAGGTGTACCTGGGAGGCTGGGAGGTCAGAGATGTACCTGGGAGTGTCAGAAGTGTATCTGGGAGTGTCGGACGTGTACCTGGGAGTGTCAGAGGTACCAGGGAATGTCAGTGATACTTGGGAGTGTCAGAGGTGTACCTGGAGTGTCAGAGGTGTACCTGGGAGGTCAAAGGCATACCTGGAGTGTCGGAGGTGTACCTGGCGTGAGAAGGTACCTGGGAGTATCAGGAGGTGTACCTGGGAGTGTCGGAGGTGTACCTGGCAGTGTCAGGTGTACCTAGGAGTGTCAGGAGGTGTACCAGGGAATGTCAGTCGAGTACCTGGGAGTGTCAAAGGTGTACCTGGGAGTGTTAGGAGGTGTACCTGGGAGCGTCAGAGGTGTACCCGGGAGTTTCAGAGGTTTACCTGGAGTGTCGAGGTGTACCTGAGAAGCCTGGAGGTGTACCTGGGAGGTCAGAGGTGTACCTGAGTGTCGGAGGTGCACTGGGAGGCAGAGGTGTACTGGGAGTGCTCGGAGGTACCTGGGAGTGTAAGAAGTGTACCTGGGAGGTCTTAGGTGTACTGGGAGGTGCCGGAGGTGTACCTAGAGTGTCAGAGGTGTAATGGGAGTGTCAGAGGTGTACCTGGTAGTGTCGAGTGGCTCCTGGGAGTGTGTGAGGTGTACCTGGGAGGTCAGGAGGTGTGCCTGAGTGCTCGGAGGCACTTGGGAGTGTCAGAGGTGCACCTTGGGAGTGTCTGAGGTGTACCTGGGAGTGTCTGAGGTGAACCTGGCAGTGTCTGAGGTGTACCTGGCAGTGTTGGAGGTGTACCTGGCAGTGCTGAGCGGTGTACCTGGGAGTGCTGGGCGGTGTACCAGGGAGTGTTAGAGGTGTATCAGAGTGACAGAGTACCTAGGGAGTGTCAGAGGTGTACCTAGAGTGTGAGAAGTGTACCTGGGAGTGTGGGGTACCTGGGAGTGCAGGGTGTACCTGGGAGTGTCAGGGGATGTACCAGGGAGGTCAGTGAGCACCTAGCAGAGTCAGAGGTGCACCTGGGAGTGTCAGAGATGTACCTGGGAGTGTCAGAAGTGTATCTGGAGTGTCGGACGTGTACCTGGGAGCGTCAGAGGTGTACCAGGAATGTCATGGAGCCTTGGGAGTGTCAGAGGTGTACCTGGGAGTGTCAGAGGTGTACCTGGAGTGTCAGAGGTGTACCTGGGAGTGTCAAGATATACCTGAGTGTCGGAGGTTTACCTGGGCGTGACAAGTGTACTGGGAGTGTCAGAGGTGTACCTAGGAGGTGAGGAGGTACCTGGGAGTGTCGGGTGTACCTGGGAGTGTCAGGAGGTACCTGGGAGAGTCAATGGGTGTACCAGGGAGTGGAGTACCTGGCAGTGTCAGAGGTGTACCTGGGAGGTCAGAGGCATACCTGGGAGTGTCAGAGGTGTACCTTGGAGTGTCAGAGGTGTACCAGGGAATGTCAGGAGTACCTGGCAGGTCAGAGGTGTACCTGGGACGTCAGAGGTGTACCTGGGAGGTGGGGAGAGGTGTACCTGGGAGTGTCAGAGGTACCGGGAGGCTGGGGTGAGTACCTGGGAGTGTAAAGAGGTACCTGGGAGTGTCAGAGGTACCTGGGAGTGTCAGAGGTACCTGGGAGTGTCAGAGGTGTACCTGGGAGTGTCAGAGGTACCTGGGAGTGTCGGAGGTGTACCTGCGAGTGAAGTGGTACCTGAGAGTGTCTGGGTGTACCTGGGAGTGTCAGGGGTGTACCTGGGAGTGTCTGAGGTACCTGGGAGTGTCAGAGGTGTACCTGGGAGTGTGAAAGGTACCTGGGAGTTTTAGGGGTGTACCAGGGGTGTCAGTGGAGTACCTGGGAGTGTCAGAGGTGTACCTGGGGTGTCGGAGGTGTACATGGAGTGTCAGAGATGTACCTGGCAGTGTCAGCGGTGTACCTGGGAGTGTCAGGTTTGCCTGGGTGTCAGGGTGTACCTGGGAGTGTCTGAGATGTACCTGGGAGTGTCTGGTGTACCTGGGAGTGTCTGAGAAGTTCCAGGGAGTGTCACAGGAGAACTGGGAGTGTGAGGAGGTGTACCTGAGAGTGTGAGAGGTGTACCTGGGAGTGTCAGAGGTGTACCTGGGAGTATCAAGAGATGTACCTGGGAGTGTCGGAGGTGTACGGGCGTGTGGAGAAGTGTACCTGGGAGTATCAGAGGTGTACCTGGGGTGTCGGAGGTGTACCTGGTAGTGTCAACGTGTACCTGGGAGTGTCAGAGGTGTACCAGGGAATGTAAGTCAGTACCTGGGTGTCAAAGGTGTACCTGGGAGTGTTAGAGGTGTACTTGGGAGTGTCAGAGGTGTACCGGGAGTTTCAGAGTGCTGGGAGTGTCGGAGGTGTACCTGGGGTGTCGGAGGTGTACCTGAAGTGTCGGGGTGTACCTGGGAGTGTCAGAGGTGTACCTGGGGTGTCGGAGGTGTACCTGGGAGTGTCAGAGGTGTACCTGGGGCGTCTTGGGTGTACCGGGAGTGTCGGAGGTGTACCTGGGAGTGTCAGAGGTGTCCCTGGGAGTGTCAGAGGTGTACCTGGGAGTGTCAGCGGTGTACGGGAGTGTCTGAGGTGTACTGGGGTGTCAGAGGTGTGCCTGGAAGTGTCAGATGTGCACTTGGGAGTGTCAGAGATGTACCTGGGGTGTCAGAAGTGTATCTGGGGTGTCGGACGTGTACCTGGGGAGTCAGAGGTGTACCAGGGAATGTCAGTGGGTACTTGGGAGTGTCAGAGGTGGACCTGGGAGTGTCAGGGTGTACCTTGGAGTGTCAGAGGTGTACCTGGGAGTGTCAGAGGTGTACCTGGCAGTGTCACAGTGTACTTGGGAATGTCAGGGGTGTGCCTGGGAGTGTGAGAAGTGTACCTAGGGTGTCTGGGGTGTACCTGGGAGTGTCAGAGGTGTACCTGAGGTGTCGGAGGTGTACTAGGGTGTCAGAGGGTGTACCTGGGAGAGTCGGAGGTGCCTGGGAGTGTAAGAAGTGTACCTGGGAATGTCGGAGGTGTCCTTGGGAATGTCGGAGGTGTACCTGGGAGTGTAAGAGGTGTACCTGGGAGTGTCGGACGTGTCCCTGGGAGTGTCAGAGGTGTGCATGGGTGTCAGAGGTGTACCTGGGGTGTCAGAGGTGTACCTGGGAGTGTCAGAGGTGTACTTGGGAGTGCCAGAGGTGTACCTGAGAGTGTCGAGGTGTACCTGGCAGTGTCAGAGGTGTACCTGGGTGTCTGGGGTGTACCTGGCAGTGTCTGAGGTGTACATGGCAGTGTCTGAGGTGTACCTGGCAGTGTCGACGGTGTACCTGGGGTGTCAGCGGTGTACCTGGGGTGTTAGAGGTGTATCAGGGGTGACAGAGGAGTACCTATGAGTGTCAGGGTGTACCTAGGGTGTGAGAGGTGTACCTGGGGTGTGTGGGGTGTACCTGGGGTGTCAGAGGTGTACCTGGGGTGTCAGGGATGTACCAGGGAGTGTCAGTGGGTACCTGAGAGTCAGAGGTGTACCTGGAGAGTGTCGGAGATGTACCTGGGAGTGTCAGAAGTGTATCTGGGAGTGTCGGACGTGTACCTGGGAGTGTCAGAGGTGTACCAGGGAATGTCAGTGGGTACTTGGGAGTGTCAGAGGTGTACCTGGGAGTGTCAGAGGTGTACCTTGGAGTGTCAGAGGTGTACCTGGGAGTGTCAAGATGTACCTGGAGTGTCGGAGGTGTACCTGGGCAGTGACAAGTGTACTTGGGTGTCAGGGTGTACCTAGGGTGTGAGGGTGTACCTGGGAGTGTCTGGGGTGTACCTGGGAGTGTCAGAGTGTACCTGGGAGTGTCAATGGGTGTACCAGGGAGTGTCAGTGGAATACCTGGCAGTGTCAGAGTGTACCTGGGAGTGTCAGAGGTATACTGGGAGTGTCAGAGGTGTGCAGGGAATGTCAGTGGAGTACCCAGAAGTGTAAAATAGGTTACCTGGGGTGTCAGAGTATACCTGGGAGTGTCAGAGGTGTACGGGAGTGTCGGAGGTGTACCTGGGTGTCAGAGGTGTACCTGGGAGTGTCGGAGGTGTACCTGGGGTGTCAGAGGTGTACCTGGGGTGTCGGAGGTGTACCTGGGAGTGTAAGTGTACCTGGGAGTGTCGGAGGTGTCCTGGGAGGTGTCGGAGGTGTACCTGGGAGTGGCAAGTGTACCTGGGAGTTTCGGACGTCCCTGGGAGTGTCAGAGGTGTACTTGGGAGTGTCAGAGGTACCTGGGAGTGTCAGCGGTGTACCTGGGAGTGTTAGGGGTGTACCTGGGAGTGTTAGAGGTGTATCATGGAGTGACAGAGGAGTACCTAGAAGTGTCAGAGGTGTACCTAGGAGTGTGGAATGTACCTGGGAGTGTCTGGGGTGTACGGGAGGTCAGAGGTGTACCTGGGAGTGTCAGGGGTGAAACCAGGGAGTGTCAGTGAGTACCTGGGAGGTCAGAGGTGTACCTGGGAGTGTCAGAGCTGTACCAGGAGTGTCAGAGGTGTATCTGGGAGCGTCGGACGTACCTGGGAGGTACCTGGGAGTGTTAGAGGTGTATCATGAGTGACAGAGGAGTACCTAGGAAGTGTCAGAGGTTTACCTAGGAGTAGGAGAAGTGTACCTGGGAGTGTCTGGGTGTACCTGGGAGTGTCAGAGGTGTACCTGGGAGTGTCAGGGTGAAACCAGGGAGTGTCAGTGGAGTACCTGGGAGGCTGGAGGCTACCTGGGAGTGTCAGAGCTGTACCAGGGAGTGTCAGAGGTGATCTGGGAGTGTCGGACGCACCTGGGAGTGTCAGAGGTGTACCAGGATTGTCAGTGAGTACCTGGCAGTGTCAGAGGTGTACCTGGGAGGTTCGGAGGTGTACCTGGAGTGTCAGTGTACCTGGGAGTGTCAGAGGTGTACCTGGGAGGTCAGAGGTGTACCTGGGAGTGTCAGAGGTACCTGGCAGTGTCAGCGTTGTACCTGGGAGGACAGAGGTGTACCTGGGAGTGTAAGAAGTGTACCTGGGAGTGTCTTAGGTGTACCGGGGAGTGTCGGAGGTGTACCTGGGAGGACAGAGGTGTACTTGGGAGTGTCAGAGGTGTACCTGGGAGGTCAAGGAGGTACCTGGGAGGCCGAGGTGTACTGAGAGTCAGGAGGTACCTGGGAGTGTGAGAGGTGTACCTGGGAGTGTCAGAGGTGTATCTGGGAGTGTCGGACGTGTACCTGGGAGTGTCAGAGATGTACCAGGAATGTCAGTGAGCACCTAGCAGTGTCAGAGGTGCCTGGGAGTGTCAGAGGATACCTGGGAGAGTCAGGGTGTACCTGGGAGTGTCAGAGGTACCTGGGAGTGTCAGAGGTGTACCTGGGAGTGTCGGAGGTGTACCTGCGAGTGTGAAAATGTACCTGAGAGTGTCTGGGTGTACCTGAGTGTCTGGGTGTACCTGGGAGTGTCGGAGGTGTCACATGGAGTGTCAGAGGTACCTGGCAGTGTCAGCGGTGTACCTGGGAGTGTCAGAGGTGTGCCTGGGAATGTCAGAGGTGTACCTAGGAGTGTCTGAGGTGTACCTTAGAGTGTCTGAGGTGTACCTGGGAGTATAAGAGAAGTTCCAGGAATGTCAAAGGAGAACCTGGGAGTGTGAGAGGTGTACCAGAGTGTGAGAGGTGTACCTAGGAGTGTCTGAGGTGTACCTGGGAGTGTCAGAGGTGTACCTGTGAGTGTCTGA
This sequence comes from Homarus americanus, assembly GCF_018991925.1. NCBI lineage: Eukaryota > Metazoa > Arthropoda > Malacostraca > Decapoda > Nephropidae > Homarus > Homarus americanus. The sequence continues at coordinate 13,957 of NW_024745797.1, forward strand.
GGTGTTCCTGGGAGAATCTGAGGTGTACCTGGGAGTGTCAGGGGAGAACCAGGGAGGAAAGAGGTGTACCTGGAGCGTCAGAGGTGTACCAGGGAGTGCCTGAGGTACCTGGGAGTGTCAGAGGTGTACCTGGGAGTCAGAGGTGTACCTAGGAGTATCGGAAGTTTACCTGGGAGTGTCGGAGTTGTACCTGGCAGTGTCGGAGGCGGACCTGGGAGTGTCAGAGGTTACCAGAATGCAGTGAGTACCTGGATTGTGAGAAGTGTACCTGGAGTGTCTGGGGTGTACCTGGGAGGCTGAAGGTACCTGAAAGTGTCGGAGGTACCTGAGAGTGTCGGAGGTACCTGGGAGTGTCGGAGGTACCTGGGAGGTCGGAGGTGTACCTGGAGTGTGGGAGAGGTACGTGGGAGGTTGGGAGGTGTACCTGGGAGTGTCGGAGGTGTACCTGGAGCACGGGAGGTGTACCTGGGAGGAGAGGTGTACCTGAGAGTGTCGGAGGTGTACCTGGGAGGTCGGAGGTGTACCTGGAGAGGGTCGGAGGTGTACCTGGGAGGCCAGAGGTGTACCTGAGAGTGTCGGAGGTGTACCTGGAGTGTCAGAGGTACCTGGGAGTGTCGGAGATGTACTGGGAGCCGGAGGCCTGGGAGTGTGAGAAGTGCACCTGGGAGTATCAGAGGAGACCTGGGAGTCAGAGGTGTACCTGGGAGCCGGAGGTGTACCTGGTGTGTCAGAGGTGTACCTGGGAGAGTCAGAGGTGTACCTGGGAGTGTCGGGAGGTGTACCTGGAGGGTCGGAGGTACCTGGGAGTGTCAGAGGTGTACCTGAGAGTGTCGGAGGTGTAACTGGGAGGCCAGAGGTGTACCTGGGAGTGTCGGAGGTACCTGGGAGTGTCGGAGGTGTACCTGGGAGTGTGAGAGGTGTACCTGAGAGTGCTCGGAGGTGTACCTGGGAGTGTCGGAGGTACCTGCGAGTGTGAGAAGTGAACCTGAGAGTGTCTGGGTACCTGGGAGTGCCAGGGGTGTACTGGAGTGCCTGGAGCTGGGTACCTGGGAGTGAGAGGTGTACCTGGGAGGTGGGAGAGGTACCTGAGAGTGTGAGAGGTAACTAGGAGTGTCACAGGAGAACCTGGGAGTGTGAGAGGTGTACCTGAGTGTGAGAGGTGTGGGGAGTCTGAGGTGTACCTAGAGTGTCAGAGGTGCACGGGATTGTCTGAGGTGTTCCTGGGATGGGAGGTACCTGGGAGTGGCGGAGGTGCACTGGAGCAACGGGAGGTGTAGCTGGGAGGTCAGGGGTGACTTGGGAGTGTAGAGGTGTACCTGAGAGTGTCGGAGGTGTACCTGGGAGTGTCAGAGGTGTACCTGGGAGTGTCGGAGGTGTACCTGGGAGTGTAAGAAGTGTACCTGGGAGTGTCGGAGGTGTACCTGGGAGTGTTGAGGTACCTGGGAGGTCAGAGGTGTACTTGGGAGTGTCAGAGGTGTACCTGGGAGTGTCACAGGTGTACCTGGGAGTGTCAGAGGTGTACCTGAGTGTTGGAGGTGTACCTGGGAGGTCAGAGGTGTACCTGGGAGAGCTGGGAGGTGTACCTGGGAGGTAAGAAGTGTACCTGGGAGTGTCGGAGATGTACCTGAGTGTCGGAGGTGTACCTGGGAGTGTCAGAGGTGTACTTGGAGTGTCAGAGGTGCACCTTGGAGTGCCTGAGGTGTACCTGGGAGTGCCTGAGGTGTACCTGGCAGTGGCTGGAGGTGTACCTGGCAGTGTCTGACGGTACCTGGCAGTGTCAGGTACCTGGGAGTGTCAGAAGGTGTTCCTGGAGCAAGAAGGTGTATCAGGGAGTGACAGATTAGCACTACAAGGTCAGAGGTGTACCTAGGAGTGTGAGAAGGTAACTGGGAGTGTCTGGGATGTACCTGGGAGGCCAGAGGTGTACCTCGGAGGTCAGGGGTGTACCAGGGAGTGCAGCTGAGTACCTGGGAGTGTCAGAGGTACCTGGGAGTGTCAGAGGTGTGCCTGGGAGTGCTAGAGGTGCACTTGGGAGTGCTGAGAGGTGCACCTGGAGTGTCTGGAGGTGTACCTGGCAGTGTCAGAGGTGTACCTGGCAGTGTCTGAGGTGTACCTGGTGTCGGCGGTGTACGTGGGAGTGTCAGAGGTGTACCCTGAGTGTCAGTGGAGTACCTGGGAGTGTAAAGAGGTACCTGGGAGCAAGGAGGTGTACCTGGAGGTCAGAGGTGTACCTGAGTGTCAGAGGTGTACCTGGGAGTGTTAGAGGTGTACCTGGGAGTGTCGGAGGTGTCCTCAGGAGTGAAAAGTACCTGAGAGTGTCTGGGGTGAACCTGGGAGTGTCAGGGGTGTACCTGGAGTGTCTGAGGTGCACCTGGGAGTCTGAGGAGGTACCTGGGAGTGTGAAAAGGGTGTACCTGGAATTTTAGGGTTTACCAGGGAGTGTCATGGAGCACCTGGGAGTGTCAGAGGTGTACCTGGGAGTGTCGGAGGTGCACATGGAGTGTCAGAGGTACCTGGCAGTGTCAGCGGTGTACCTGGGAGTGTCAGAGGTTTGCCTGGGAATGTCAGAGGTGTACCTGGGAGTGTCTGAGATGTACCTGGGAGGTCTGAGGTGTACCTGGGAGTATCTGAGATGTTCCCAGGAGTGTCACAGGAGAAACTGGGAGTGTGAGAGGTGTACCTGAGAGTGTCAGAGGTGTACCTGGGAGTGTCAGAGGTGTACCTGGAGTGTCTCAGGTGTACCTGGGAGTGCAAGAGGTGCCTGAAGTGTCAGAGGTGCACCTGGGAGTGTGAGATGTACCTGGGAGTGTCAAGTGGTACCTGGGAGTGTCGGACGTACCTGGGAGTGTCAGAGGTGTACCAGGGAATGTCAGTGGAGCACTTGGGAGGTCAGAGGACCTGGGAGGCCAGTGTACTTGGAGTGTCAAAGATGTACCTGGGAGTGTCGGAGGTGTACCTGGGAGTGGACAAGTGTACCTGGGAGGCCGAGGTGTACCTGAGTGTCTGAGGTGTACCTGGGAGGTTGGGAGAAGCCCAAGGAGTGTCAAGGAGAAATTGCAGGTGAGAGGTGTACCTGGGAGTGTGAGAGGTACCTGGGAGTGAGAAGGTGTACCTGGGAGGTGGGTGTACCTGGGAGGTCAGAGGTGTACCTGGGAGTGTCAGGGATGTACCAGGGAGGTTGGGGTGAGAGAGTACCTAGCAGAGTCAGAGGTGCACGTGGAGAAGGTGTACCTGGGAGTGTCGGAGGTGTACCTGGGAGTGTCGGAGGTGCACGGCATGTAAGCGGTGTACCTGGGAGTGTCAGAGGTGTACCAGGAATGTCAGTGGAGTACCTGGGAGGCCGAGTGTACCTGGGAGCTAAGAGGTGTACTTGGGAGTGTCAGAGGTGCACCCGAGTTTCAGAGGTGCACTGGAGTGTCGGAGGTGTACCTGAGAGTGTCGGAGGTACCTGGGAGTGTCAGAGGTGTACCTGAGAGTGTCGGAGGTGTACCTGGGAGGTCAGAGGTGTACCTGGGAAAGGAGGTGTACCTGGGAGTAAGAAGTGTACCTGGGAGCGGTACTGGGAGTGCCGGAGGTGTACCCAGAGTGTCAGAGGTGTACTTGGGAGTGCAGAGGTGTACCAGCAGTGTCAGTGGTCACTTGGGAGTGTGAGGTTACCTGGGAGTGTCAGAGGTGTGAGCCAGAGGCACTTGGGAGGGCCAGAGGTGCACGGAGTGTCTGAGGTGTACCTGGGAGGTCTGAGGTGAACTGGCAGTGTTTGAGGTGTACCTGGCAGTGCCTGGAGGTGCAGTCATGGTGTACCTGGGAGTGTCAGCGGTACCTGGGAGTGCAGAGGTGTATCAGGGAGGACAGAGGAGTACCTAGGAGTGTCAGAGGTGTACCTAGGAGTGTGAGAAGGTACCTGGGAGTGTGTGGGTGTACCTGGGAGGCCAGAGGTGTACCTGGGAGTGTCAGGGATGCACCAGGGAGTGTCAGTGGAGCACCGCAGACGAGGTGCACCTGGGAGCACAGAGATGTACCGGGAGTGTCAGAAGTGTATCTGGGAGTGTCGGACGTACCTGGAGGTCAGAGGTGTACCAGGGAATGTCAGTGGAGTACTTGGGAGCTCAGGAGGTGTACCTGGGAGTGTCAGAGGTGTACCTTGGAGGTCAGAGGTGTACCTGGGAGTGTCAAAGATGTACCTGGGAGTGTCGGAGGTGTACCCAAGGTGTGGACAAGTGTACCTGGGAGGGCTGGGGTGTACCCAGGAGTGTGAGGAGGTACCTGGGAGTGTCTGGGGTGTACCTGGGAGGTCAGAGTGTACCTGGGAGGTCAATTGGTGTACCAGGGAGTGTCAGTGGAGTACCTGGCAGTGTCAGAGGTGTACCTGGGAGTGTCAGAGGATACCTGGAGTGTCAGAGGTGTACCTGAGTGTCAGAGGTGTACCAGGAATGTCAGTGAGTACCTGGCAAGGTCAGAGGTACCTGGGAGTGTCAGAGGTATACCTGGGAGTGTCAGGGGTGTACCTGGGAGTGTCAGAGGTGTACCTGGGAGTGCCAGGAGGTGTACCCTGGAGTGTCAGTGGAGCACCTGGGAGTGTAAAGAGGTACCTGGAGGCCAGAGGTGTACCTGGGAGGCCAGAGGTGTACCTGGGAGTGTCAGAGGTGTACCTGGGAGTGTTAGAGGTGTACCTGGGAGTGTCGGAGGTACCTGTGAGTGTGAAAAGTACCTGAGAGTGTCTGGGGTGTACCTGGGAGTGTCAGGGGTGTACCTGGCGTGTCTGAGGTGTACCTGGGAGTGTCAGAGGTACCTGGGAGGTGAAAGGTGTACCTGGGAGTTTTAGGGGTTTACCAGGGAGTGTCAGTGGAGCACCAGTGTCAGAGGTGTACCTGGGAGTGTCGGAGGTGTACATGGAGTGTCAGAGGTACCTGGCAGTTCAAGGTGTACCTGGGAGTGTCAGAGGTTTGCCTGGGAATGTCAGAGGTGTACCTGGAGGTTGAGATGTACCTGGGAGTGTCTGAGGTACCTGGGAGTGTCTGAGATGTTCCAGGGAGTGCCACAGGAGAAACTGGGAGGTGAGAGGTGTACCTGAGAGTGTGAGAGGTGTACCTGGGAGTGTCAGAGGTGTACCTGGGAGTGTCAAAGATGTACCTGGGAGTGTCGGAGGTGTACCTGGGAGTGTGAGAAGGTACCTGGGAGCATCAGGAGGTACCTGGGAGTGTCGGAGGTGTACCTGGTAGTGTCAGCGGTGTACCTGGGAGGTCAGAGGTGTACCAGGGAATGTAAGTCGAGTACCTGGGAGTGTCAAAGGTGTACCGGGAGTGTTAGAGGTGTACTTGGGAGGTCAGAGGTACCTGGGAGTCTGAGGCACATGGGAGTGTCGGAGGTGTACCTGGGAGTGTCGGAGGTGTACCTGAGAGTGTCGGAGGTGTACCTGGGAGGCAGAGGTGTACCTGGGAGTGTCGGAGGTGTACCTGGGAGGGTAAGAAGTGTACCTGGGAGTGTCTTAGGTGCACCGGGGAGTGTCGGAGGTACCTGGAGGCTGGGAGGTGACTTGGGAGTGTCAGAGGTGTACCTGGGAGTGTCAGCGGTGCACCTTGGAGTGTCTGAGGTGTACCTGGGAGCAGAGGTGTGCCTGGAAGTGTCAGATGTGCACTTGGGAGGTCAGAGATGTACCTGGAGCAAGTCAGAAGTATCTGGGAGTGTCGGACGTGTACCTGGGAGTGTTAGGAGGTGTACCAGGAATGTCAGTGGAGTACTTGGGAGGCCAGAGGTGGACCTGGGAGTGTCAGAGGTGTACCTTGGAGTGTCAGAGGTGTACCTGGGAGTGTCAAAGATGTACCTGGGAGTGTCGGAGGTGTACCTGGGTGTGACAAGTGTACCTGGGAGGTCAGAGGTACCCAGGATGAAGAGTGGTACCTGAGTGTCTGAGGTGTACCTGGGAGTGTCTGAGGTGTATCTGGGAGAGGTCAGAGGTTCCAGGGAGTGTCACAGGAGAAACTGGTAGTGTGAGAGGTGTACCTGAGAGTGTGAGAGGTGTACCTGGGAGTGTCTGAGGTGTACCTGGGAGTGTCAGAGGTGTACCTGGGAGTGTCAGAGGTGTACCTGGGCGTGTGAGAAGTGTACCTGGGAGTATCAGAGGTACCTGGAGTGTCGGAGGTGTACCTGGTGTCAGCCTGTGCACTCAGAGTTAGAGGTACCAGGAATGTGGGCCGAGCACCTGGGAGTGTCAAAGGTGTACCTGGATGTTGAGGTACTCTGTGGAGTGCTCAGAGGTGTACCCGGAGTTTCAGAGGTGTACCTGGGAGTGTCGGAGGTGTACCTGAGAGTGTCGGAGGTGTACCTGGGAGGTCAGAGGTGTACCTGAGAGTGTCGGAGGTGTACCTGGGAGTGTCAGAGGTGTACCTGGGAGTGCCGGAGGTGTACCTGGGAGTAAGAAGTGTACCTGGGAGGTCTAGGTGTACCTGGGAGTGTCGGAGGTACCTAGGAGTGCTGAGAGGTGTACTGGGAGGCTGCAGAGGTGTACCTGTTAGTGTCAGCGGTCTACCTGGGAGTGTGAGGTGTACCTGGGAGGTCAGAGGTGTGCCTGGGAGTGTCAGAGGTGCACTTGGGAGTGTCAGAGGTGCACCTGAGTGTCTGAGGTGTACCTGGAGTGTCTGAGGTGAACCTGGCAGTGTCTGAGGTACCTGGCAGGTCTGAGGTGTACCTGGCAGTGTCAGCGGTGTACCTGGGAGTGTCAGCGGTGTACCTGGGAGTGTTAGAGGTGTATCAGGGAGGACAGAGGAGCACCTAGGAGTGTCAGAGGTGTACCCAGGAGTGTGAGAAGTGTACCTGGAGTGTGTGTGGGTGTTTGGGAGTGTCAGAGGTGTACCTGGGAGGTCAGGGGATGTACCAGGGAGGTCAGTGGAGTACCTGGCAGAGTCAGAGGCACCTGGGAGGCCAGAGATGTACCTGGGAGATGTCAGAAGGTATCTGGGAGTGTCGGACGTGTACCTGGGAGTGTCAGAGGACTAGGGAATGTCAGTGGAGTACTTGGGAGTTCAGAGGTGTACCCAGAGTGCAGAGGTACCTTGGAGTGTCAGAGGTGTACCTGGAGTGTCAAAGATGTACCTGGGAGGTCAGATGTTCCAGGAGTGTCACAGGAGAACTGGGAGTGCAGAGGTGTACCTGAGTGTCAGGAGGTGTACCTGGGAGGCCGAGGTACCTGGGAGTGTCAAAGATGTACCTGGGAGTGTCGGAGGTGTACCTGGGAGCAGAGAAGTGTACCTGAGTATCAGAGGTACTGGGAGGATGGAGGTGTACCTGGTAGTGCTGGGCGGTGTACCTGAGAGAGTCAGAGGTGTACCAGGAACAAGTCGAGCACCTGGGAGTGTGGCAAAGCCTGGGAGTGTCAGAGGTGTACTTGGGAGGTTGGGAGGTGGGAGTTTCAGAGGTGTACATGGGAGGTCGGAGGTGTACCTGGGAGGCCGGAGGTGTACCTGAGAGCAGCCGAGGTGTACCTGGGAGTGTCAGAGGTGTACCTGGGAGGTCGGAGGTACCTGGGAGGTAAGAAGTGTACCTGGGAGTGTCTGAGTGCCTGGGAGGTCGGAGGTACCTGGGAGTGTCAGAGGTGTACTTGGGAGTGCAGAGGTGTACCTGGGAGGTAGCTGTACCTTGGGAGGTCTGAGGTACCTGGGAGTGTCAGAGGTGTGCCTGGAAGTGTCAGGATGCACTTGGGAGTGTCAGAGATGTACCTGAGTGTCAGAGGTGTATCTGGGAGTGTCGGACGTACCATGTTAGAGGTACCAGGGAATGTCAGTGGAGTACTTGGAGTGCCAGAGGTGGACCTGGGAGTGTCAGAGGTACCTTGGAGTGTCAGAGGTGTACCTGGGAGTGTCAAAGATGTACCTGGAGGCCGGAGGTACCTGTGTGACAAGTGTACCTGGGAGGTCAGAGGTGTACCTAGGATGTGAAGAGGTACCTCAGAGTGTCTGGAGGTACCTGGGAGTGTCTGAGGTGTATCTGGGAGGCCGAGAAGCCCAGGAGGTCACAGGAGAAACTGGTAGTGTGAGAGGTGTACCTGAGAGTGTGAGGTGTACTTGGAGTGTCTGAGGTGTACCTGGGAGTGTCAGAGGTACCTGGGAGGTCAGGTGCACCCATGTGTGGAGAAGTGGAACTGGGAGCATAGAGGTGTACCTGGGAGTGTCGGAGGTGTACCCAGAGGCTGGCGTGTACCCAGGAGTCAGAGGTGTACCAGGAATGCAGTCGAGTACCTGGGAGGCCAAGGTGTACCTGGAGTGTTAGAGGTGTACCTGGGAGTGTCAGAGGTGTACCCGGGAGTTTGAGGTACCTGGGAGTGTCGGAGGTGTACCTGAGAGTGTCGGAGGTGTACCTGGGAGGCCAGGTGTACCTGAGAGTGTCGGAGGTGCACTGGGAGTGTCAGAGGTGTACCTGGGAGTGCCGAGGTGTACCTGGAGGTAAGAAGTGTACCTGGGAGTGTCTTAGGTACCGGGGAGTCGGAGGTGTACCTAGGAGGCTCAGAGGTATTTGGGAGTGTCAGAGGTGTACCTGTTAGTGTCATGGTTCACCTGGGAGTGTGAGGTACCAGAGGGTGTCAGAGTGTGCCTGGGAGTGTCAGAGGTGCACCTGAGTGTCAGAGGTGCACCTGAGTGACTGGAGGCACTGGGAGTGTCTGAGGTGAACCTGGCAGTGTCTGGAGGTGTACCTGGCAGTGTCTGAGGTGTACCTGGCAGTGTCAGTGGGGTACCTGGGAGGTCATGTGTACCTGGAGTTCAGATGTGTATCAGGGAGTGACAGAGGAGTACCTAGGAGTGTCAGAGGTACCTAGGAGGAGAAGTGTACCTGGGAGGTGTGGGGTGTACCTGGGTGTTCAGAGGTGTACCTGGAGGTCAGGGATGTACCAGGAGGTTGTGAGTACCTGGCAGAGCAGATGTGCACTTGGGAGTGTCAGAGATGTACCTGGGAGTGTCAGAAGTGTATCTGGGAGTGTCGGACGTGTACCTGGGAGTGTCAGAGGTGTACCAGGGAATGTCAGTGGAGTACTTGGGAGTGTCAGAGGTGTGCCTAGGAGTGTCAGAGGTGTACCTTGGAGTGTCAGAGGTGTACTTGGGAGTGTCAAAGATGTACCTGGGAGTGTCGGAGGTGTACCTGGGCGTGTGACAAATGTACCTGGGAGTGTCAGAGGTGTACCTAGGAGTGTGAAGAGTGTACCTGAGAGTGTCTGGGGTGTACCTGGGAGTGTCAGAGGTGTACCTGGGAGTGTCAATGGGTGTAACATGGAGTGTCAGTGGAGTACCTGGCAGTGTCAGAGGTGTACCTGGGAGTGTCAGAGGTACACCTGGGAATGTCAGAGAGTGTACCTGGGGAGTGTCAGAGGTATAGCAGGGAATGTCAGTGGAGTGCCTGGGAGTGTCAGGTGTGCCTGCGAGTGTGAGAAGTGTGCCTGGAGTGTCTGGGGTGTGCCTGGGGGTGTCTGGGGTGTGCCTGGGAGTGTCTGGGGTGTGCCACTGGGGAGTGTCAGGGGAGGTGTTCCTGGGAGTGTCAGAGTTGTACCTGGGAGTGTCAGGGGTGTACCAGGGAGTGTCAGTGGAGTACCTGGGAGTGTCAGAGGTGTACCTGGGAGTGTCGGAGGTGTACATGGAGTGTCAGAGGTGTACCTGGCAGTGTCAGCGGTGTACCTGGGAGTGTCAGAGGTGTGCCTGGGAATGTCAGAGGTGTTCCTGGGAGTGTCTGAGGTGTACCTGGGAGTGTCTGAGGTGTACCTGGGAGTGTCAGAGAATTTCCAGGGACTGTCACAGGAGAACCTGGGAGTGTGAGAGGTGTACCTGAGAGTGTGAGAGGTGTACCTAGGAGTGTCTGAGGTGTTCCTGGGAGTTTCTGAGGTATACCTGGGAGTGTCAGGGGAGAACCAAGGAGTGAAAGAGGTGTCTCTGGGAGTGTCAGAGGTGTACCAGGGAGTGTCTGAGGTGAACCTGGGAGTGTCAGAGGTGTACCAGGGAGTGTCAGAGGAATACCTAGGAGTGTCAGAGGTATACCTGGGAGTGTCAGAGGTGTACCTTGGAGTATCGGAGGTTTACCTGGGAGTGTCGGAGTTGTACCTGGGAGTGTCGGAGGCGCACCTGGGAATGTCAGAGGTGTACCTGGGAGTATCGGAGGTGTACCTGGGAGTGCCGGGAGGTGTACTGGGAGGTCAGAGGTACCTGGGAGTGTCGGAGGTGTACCTGGGAGTGTGAGAAGTGTGCTTGGGAGTGTCAGAGGTGCACTTGGGGTGTCAGAGGTGCACCTTGGAGTGTCTGAGGTGTACCTGGGAGGGGCTGAGGTGTACCTGGCAGTGTCTGAGGTGTACCTGGATGTGTCTGAGGTGTAACTGGCAGTGTCAGCGGTGTACCTGTGAGTGTCGGACGTGTACCTAGGAGTGTCAGAGGTGTACCAGGAAATGTCAGTGGAGTACCTGGGAGTGTCAGAGGTGTACCTGGGAGGCCAGAGGTGTACTTGGGAGGCAGAGGTGTACCTGGGAGGTCAGAAGTGTACCTGTGAGTGTCTAGGTGTACCTGGGAGTGTCAGAGGGTGTACCTGAGAGGTCGGAGGTACCTAGGAGTGTCAGGAGGTGTACCTGGGAGTGTCTGAGGTGTACCTGGGAGTGTCTGAGGTGTACCTGGGAGTGTCAGAGAAGTTCCAGGGAGGGCCAGGAGAACCTGGGAGTGTGAGAGGTGTACCTGAGAGTGTGAGAGGTGTACCTAGGGAGTGACTGAGGTGTACCTGGGAGGTCAGAGGTGTACCTGGGAGTGTCAGAGGTGTACCTGGGAGTGTCAAAGATGTACCTGGGAGTGTGGAGGTACCTGGCGTGGAGAAGTGCACTGGGAGTATCAGAGGTGTACCTGGAGTGTCGGAGGTGTACCTGGCAGTGTCAGCGGTGTCTGGGAGTGCCGAGGTGTACCAGGAATGTCAGTCGAGTACCTGGGAGTGTCAAGGTGTACCTGGGAGGTTAGAGGTGTACTCAGGAGTGTCAGAGGTGTACCTGGGAGCTCAGAGGTGTACCTGGGAGTGTCGGAGGTGTACCTGAGAGTGTCGGAGGTGTACCTGGGAGGTCAGGTGTACCTGAGAGTGTCGGAGGTGTACCTGGGAGGTCAGAGGTGTACCTGGGAGTGCCGGAGGTGTACCTGGGAGTGTAAAAAGGTACCTGGGAGTGTCTTAGGTGTACCTGGGAGTGTCGGAGGTACCTGGGAGTGTCAGAGGTGTACTTGGAGTGTCAGAGGTGTACCTGTTAGTGTCAGCGGTCTACCTGGGAGTGTGTGAGGTGTACCTGGGAGTGTGTGTGAGGTGTACCTGGAGTGTCAGAGGTGCCTGGGAGTGTCAGAGGTGCACTTGGGAGGGTCAGAGGTGCACCTTGGAGTGTCTGGAGGTGTACCTGGGAGTGTCTGAGGTGAACCTGGCAGGGTTCGAGGTGTACCTGGGTGTCTGGAGGTGTACCTGGCAGTGTCAGCGGTGTACCTGGGAGGTCAGGGTGTACCTGGGAGTTTTAGAAGGTGTATCAGGGAGTGACAGAGGAGTACCTAGGAGTGTCAGAGGTGTACCTAGGAGTGTGAGAAGTGTACCTGGGAGTGTGTGGGGTGTACCTGGGAGTGTCAGAGGTGTACCTGGGAGTGTCAGGGATGTACCAGGGAGGTCAGTGGAGTACCTGGCAGAGTCAGAGGTGCACCTGGGAGTGTCAGAGATGTACCTGGGAGGCTCAGAAGTGTATCTGGGAGTGCTCGGACGTGTACCTGGGAGTGTCAGAGGTGTACCAGGAATGTCAGTGAACATGGGAGTGTCAGAGGTGTACCTGGGAGGGTCAGAGGTGTACCTTGGAGTGTCAGAGGTGTACCTGGGAGGTCAAAGATGTACCTGGGAGTGTCGGAGGTGTAACCTGGGCGTGTGACAAGGTACCTGGGAGGCTGGAGGTGTACCTAGGAGTGTGAGGAGTGTACACTGGGAGTGTCTGGGGTGTACCTGGGAGTGTCAGAGGTGTACCTGGGAGGTCAGAGGTGTACCTGGGAGTGTCAAAGATGTACCTGGGAGTGTCGGAGGTGTACCTGGGCGTGAGAAGTGTACCTGGAGTGTCAGAGGTGTACCTGGGAGTGTCGGAGGTGTACTGGTGTCAGCGGTGTACCTGGGAGTGTCAGAGGTAACTTAGGAGGTGAGAACTGCACCTGGGAGTGTCAGAGGTGTACCTGGGAGTGTCAAGCGGTACCTTGGAGTGTCTGAGGTGCACCTGGGAGGCTGTGAGGTGTGCCTGGGAGGTCAGAGGTGCACTTGGGAGTCAGAGTTGCACCTGGGAGGCCTGAGGTGCCTGAGTGTCAGGGAGAGGTACCTGGGAGTGTCAGAGGTGTACCTGGGAGGTCAGAGGTACCTGGAGCCGGGTGGAGTACCTGGGAGGTCAGAGGTACCCAGAGAGCCGGGAGGTGTACCTGGGAGTGTCAGAGGGAGTGTCAGAGGTGGGAACACCAAGCCGGAGGTGTACCTGCGAGTGTGAGGAAGTGTACCTGAGAGTGTCTGGGGGTACCTGGGAGTGTCAGGGTACCTGGGAGTGTCTGAGGTGTACCTGGGAGGTCAGAGGTGTACCTGGGAGTGTCAGAGGTGTACCTGGGTGTGTCAGAGGTGTACCAGGGAGTGTCAGTGGAGTTCCTGGGAGGTCAGAGGTGTACCTGGAGTGTCGGAGGGTGTGCTCATGGAGTGTCAGAGGTGTACCTGGCAGTGTCATGGTGTACTGGGAGGTCAGAGGTGTGCCTGGGAATGCTGGGGAGGTGTACCTGGGAGTGTCTGAGGTGTACCTGGGAGTGTCTGAGGTGTACCTGGGAGCACAGAGGTTCCAGGAGTGTCAAGAGAGAAATGGGAGTGTGAGAGGTGTACCTGAGAGTGTGAGAACCTAGGAGTGTCTGAGGTGTACCTGGGAGGCCAGAGGTACCTGGGAGTGTCAGAGGTGTACCTGGGAGTGTGAGAAGTACCTGGGAGTATCAGAGGTGTACCTGGGAGTGTCGGAGGCACTGGCAGTGTGTACCTGGGATCAGAGGTACCAGGAATGCTGTCGAGCACCTGGGAGTGTCAAAGGTGTACCTGGGAGCAGAGAGGTGTACTTGTGGAGTGTCAGGAGGTGTACCCGGGAGTTTCAGAGGTACCTGGGAGTGTCGGAGGTGTACCTGAGAGTGTCGGAGGTGTACCTGGGAGTGTCAGAGGTGTACCTGAGAGTGTCGGAGGTGTGCACCTGGGAGTGTCAGAGGTACCTGGGAGTGCCGGAGGTACCTGGGAGTGTAAGAAGTGTACCGAGTGTCTAGGGTGTACTGGGAGTGTCGAGGTGTACCAGGAGTGTCAGAGGTGTACTTGGGAGTGTCAGAGGCACTGATAGTGTCAGCGGTGTACCTGGGAGAGTGTGTGAGGTACCTGGAGAGTCAGAGGTGTGCCTGGGAGTGTCAGAGGTGCACTTGGAGTGTCAGAGGTGCACCTTGGAGTGTCTGAGGTGTACCTGGGAGTGTCTGAGGTGAACCTGGTGTCTGGAGGTGTACCGGCAGTGTCTGAGGTGTACCTGGCAGTGTCAGCGGTGTACCTGGGAGTGTCAGAGGTGACCTGGGAGTGTTAGGAGGTGTATCAGGGAGTGACAGAGGAGTACCTAGGAGTGTCAGAGGTACCTAGGGAGGAGAGAGTGTACCTGGGAGGTGTGGGGTGTACCTGGGAGTGTCAGAGGTGTACCTGGGAGTGTGCAGGGATGTACCAGGGAGTGTCAGTGAGTACCTGGCAGGTCAGAGGCACCTGGGAGGCTGTGAGAGATGTACCTGGGAGTGTCAGAAGTGTATCTGGGAGGTCGGACGTGTACTGGGAGTGTCAGAGTCAGGAATGTCAGTGGAGTACTTGGGAGGCTCAGAGGTGTACCTGGGAGGTCAGAGGTGTACCTGGAGTGTCAGAGGTGTACCTGGAGTGTCAAAGATGTACCTGGGAGTGTCGGAGGTGTACCTGGGCGTGTGACAAGTGTACCTGGGAGTGTTGGGGTGCCTAGGAGAGTGTGAGGAGGTACCTGGGAGTGTCTGGGTGTACCTGGGAGTGTCAGAGGTGTACCTGGGAGTGTCAATGGGTACCAGGGAGTGTCAGGAGTACCTGGTGTCGAGGAATGGGAGTGTCAGAGGTGTACCTGGGAGTGTCAGAGGTGTACCTGGGAGTGTAGAGGTGTAAGGGAATGTCAGTGAGTACCTGGCAGTGTCAGGGTGTACCTGGGAGTGTCAGAGGTATACCTGGGAGCGTCAGAGGTGTACCTGAGTGCTGGGAGGTGTACCTGGGAGTGTCAGAGGTGTACCCTGGAGCACAGAGTACCTGGGAGTAAAGAGGTGTACCTGGGAGTGTCAGGAGGTGTACCTGGGAGTGTCAGAGGTGTACCTGGGAGTGTCAGAGGTGCCTGGGAGGCAGGTGTACTGAGTGTCGGAGGTGTACCTGGAGTGTGAAAAGTGTACCTGAGAGTGTCTGGGTGTACCTGGGAGTGTCAGGGGTGTACCTGGGAGTGTCTGAGGTGTACCTGGGAGCGTCAGAGGTGTACCTGGGAGTGTGAAAGGTACCTGGGAGTTTTAGGGTGTACCAGGGAGTGTCAGTGGAGTACCTGGGAGTGTCAGAGGTGTACCTGGAGTGTCGGAGGGTACATGGAGTGTCAGAGGTGTACCTGGCAGTGTCAGCGGTGTACCTGGGAGTGTCAGAGGTGTGCCTGGGAATGTCAGAGAGGTGCACCTGGGAGGTTCGAGGTGTACCTGGGAGTGTCTGAGGTGTACCTGGGAGTGTTCGAGATGTTCCGGGAGTGTCACAGAGAAACTGGGAGGTGAGAGGTGTACCTGAGAGGAGAGGTGTACCTGGGAGTGTCAGAGGTGTACCTGGAGTGTCAAAGATGTACCTGGAGTGTCAGGAGGTACCTGGGAGTGTGAGAAGTACCTGGGAGCACTGAGGTGTACCTGGGAGTGTCGGAGGTGTACCTGGGAGTGTGAGGTGTACCTGGGAGTGTCAGGAGTGTACCAGGAATGTAAGTATACCTGGGAGTGTCAGAGGTACCTGAGTGTCAGAGGTGTACCTGGGAGGTCAGAGGTGTACCTGGGAGTGTCAGAGGTACCTGGGATGCCTGGAGGTGTACCTGGGAGTGTCGGAGGTGTACCTGAGTGCTGAGGTGTACCTGGGAGGTCAGAGGTACCTGGATGTCGGAGGTGTACCTGGGAGTGTGGGAGAAGTGTACCTGGGAGTGTCTGAGGTGTACTGGGAGTGTCGGAGGTGTACCTGGGAGGTCAGAGGTACTGGGAGTGTCAGAGGTGTACCTGGGAGTGTCAGAGGTGTACCTGGGAGTGTCTGGAGGTGTACCTGGGAGGCCAGAGGTGTGCCTGGAGTGTCAGGAGGTGCACCTGGGAGTGTCAGAGATGTACCTGGGAGTGTCAGAGGTGTACCTGGAGTGTCGGAGGTGTACCTGGGAGTGTCAGAGGTGTACCAGGGAATGTCAGTGAGCACCTGGGAGCACAGGAGTGACCTGGGAGGCCAGAGGTGTACCTGGAGTGTCAGAGGTGTGGGAGTGTCAAAGATGTACCTGGGAGTGTCGGAGGTGTACCTGGGTGTGTGGACAAGTGTACCTGGGAGTGTCAGAGGTGTACGCAGATGTGGAAGAGTGTACCTGGGAGTGTCTGGAGGTACCTGGGAGTGTCAGAGGTGTACCTGGGAGTGTCAGAGGTGTACCTGGGAGGT
Source organism: Homarus americanus (assembly GCF_018991925.1). NCBI lineage: Eukaryota > Metazoa > Arthropoda > Malacostraca > Decapoda > Nephropidae > Homarus > Homarus americanus. Next base: position 29,668 of record NW_024745797.1, read on the forward strand.
CACAGAGAGGCACCTGGGAGTGTCAGAGGTGTACCTGGGAGTGTCAGAGGTGTACCTGGGAGGTCAGGAGGTGTACCTGGGAGTGTCAGAGATGACCTGGGAGTGTCGGAGGTGTACCTGGAGTGTAAGAAGTGTACCTGGGAGTGTCTTAGGTGTACTGGGAGTGTCGGAGGTGTACCTGGGAGGTCAGAGGTGTGCACTTGGGAGTGTCAGAGGTGTACCTGGGAGTGTCAGCGGTGTACCTGGGAGTGTCTGAGGTACCTGGGAGGTCAGAGGTGTGCCTGAAGTGTCAGAGGTGCACTTGGGAGTGTCAGAGATGTACCTGGGAGTGTCAGAAGGTATCTGGGAGTGTCGGATGTACCTGGGAGGTCAGAGGTGTACCAGGGAATGTCAGTGGAGCACTTGGGAGGTCAGAGGTGTACCTGGGAGTGTCAGAGGTGTACCTTGGAGTGTCAGAGAGGTACCTGGGAGTGTCAAAGATGTACCTGGGAGGCTGTAGGTGTACCTGGGCGTGTG